>NC_061092.1:35244150-35286650 GCF_015104395.2 Macrobrachium nipponense | reverse complement strand
CAAGAACAAATTAATAAATAACTAGGAAAAGAAAATGCTGGGAAAATATTGAAATACTTAGAATTAAAATTCTCTGGCAGGCGTTACCCAGAATTCTGATTTTGTACAGTTTTTTTGTTGGTAGTTAGTACACGAATTGTTTTGATTAAAAATTACATGCGAACCTAATATAAATACAGTGACGACGAGCAGCTTTTATATCAATTTTTCATCCTACACAGCAATAGACGACTATACTCTGTTTTTTTTCATCTGTCCATCCGCCTGTGGTGTTTTTGTATGGTAACACTGCGTCCCGGGCTTTATATAGTTACGCTAATTGTAAGTTTTAGGTAAATAAAAGGATATCTGGGTGTACATTTGTAACTGAAAAGTGTTTTAATAATTTACTGTATGCGAATTACACCGTTAATATTCGAAATAGGATATTATTATAATCGTTGAATGTAAGCTGAATGTAACTATCTAAAGGCCGGGACGCAGTGTTACCATACAAAAACACCACAGGCGGATGGACAGATGGAAAAAAACAGAGTATAGATGCTTGGTTATGATGGTGAAGGTGGCTCTATTCCAGCGCCATAGTAGATTCACATTAACCGTGCATCTGATGTCTACTCCAGTCCCTTACGGCGCTCTTGATTGGCTGTTGATAAGCCAATCACGGGTCTGGAAACTCTCAGTCTATTGAGAGAGTTCACATAGGCAGGATGTATGTTCCACCTCTTCAAAGGGATACGTATCCTTCAGGAGAGGTGGAACATACACCCTGCCTATGTTTCCAGCCCTGTGATTGGCTTATCAAAAGCCAATCAGGAGCGTCGTAAAGGACTGGCCTAGACATCAGATGCACGGTTGATGTGAATCTACTATAATACTAGATGTGTTCGAGAGATATTCGTACGTAAGAGAAGGAGAGAAAAAAAAAAGACTGATACCTTTATTCGTAACTATAGTTACCTCGTTCTGATAGCCCGGACGCGAGGTTAAACTGTCAAATTATGTTTACTATAACTTGAGAAATATCTCTATAAAAAGAGATTTCGTCAAAACCTCTGAGAAATTCATATCAACACGCTTTTAAACATAAATAAAAACATAGCAAAATTTCTCTAGATCTCACAACAATAAACTTCACACCAGACAGACGATAATTTTCATGCAATGGTGAGTAAATTCAGTTATAAATACTTGATAATGAGATGCCAAGCGCTATTAGGTTGGAGAGGCTAAAAGGTGCCAGATACAGCGTTCGAGTGGCACCACTTTGTCAACGTCTTGACTAGATAACGTAGTATCAAACTTACAAAAAATAAATTATATGACCTATCTGAAATCTAATTTTTTTTTTTTTTTTTTTTTTTTTAGCTGTTAAGTAAGATGGGTGAAAGAGTGAGGGCAGTTAGCTAGCTAACCATGGTAGGGAATAGTTTAGAAAGTTAAGTATTAGTATGAGTAATGTAAAGTGTGGTTTATACACAATTATATTTGGGTAAGGGTACAATTTTCTAACTAATTTAACATAATACAATAATGATTTTACATTATATTAACATGGTGAAATTTACAGATTACATATTATGAATTTTACCTCTTAATAGCTTAATCCCTTGCAATCAGCACAATTAAAAAGTGGAAAGGAATGAAAAAAAAAATAAATAAAAAGTACTTTGTTTTGAGTCGGTTAAACCCAGTTCCAGCCATCCACCACCCACGCTATATCGATCGAAAAACTCCCGATAAACTCCGGCCACCAACCTCTTCTTTTACCGCGAAAAGTGGAATCATCTGACCACGCAAAGACCAAATCTGTGTCTGTAAATCCACGCCGAAGGAATATGACGTTGGCAAACGTCTAAACGTCTTATTTCTTTTTTTCAACAACTTGAAATAAAGACTCGAAGCGTCTTTCTTAAAACCACTATTTTTGGATGGCGTTACGGAATATGACGGTGATAAATATTCACGTAATAATAGTGACTCTTTCGGTTATAAGAAACTGTATTTCTGTCCTCATGGTGTTAATGGCGTCATCCTACGAAGCGTAGGAATGACCCATACAGGGAGTGATACTATGCGTTACTGAATTAATTCATCACCGCTAAAACCTAATGCAAACACTCTGAGTATGTATACACATATACACATGTAGTACTACAATATATTATATATATATATATATATATATATATATATATATATATATATATATATATATATATATATATATATATATATACACATTACAAGTTAATCTAGCTAGCCACAAACAAACTCATGAATATTCCAGTTTCGTCGCCAAGTTCAAGCGCGCACTACTTCCCCCCCCCCCCCCCCCCTTCTCTAAACCCCAACCCCTCAAACACCTCCAAAATGCTGGCAGCCGGACGCGTTCAAGTTCAAAGGAAAGACCTAGAAGTTCGCGCTTCTTCCCCCCACCCCCAACCCCCTCCCACGCCCTCCACCCCCTCACGTTTCCCCCTACTTCCCCTCACCACTCGCCTTTCCCCCTACTTCCCCTCTACCCTACCGTATCCCCTGCTTGCCCCACCAATCCCTCCCCTTTCACCCCCCCTGTTTCCCCTCCACCCCTTTCCCTTTACTCCTACTTTCCCTCGGTCCCCTCCCGTTTCCCCCTACTTCCCCTCCACCCCCACCCCCCTCCCCCTTCCCCTGGTTCCCCTCCACCTCCTCCCCCTCTCCCCCTACGGTTTCCCTCCACCCCCTGCCCCCTTCCCCTGGTTCCCCTCCACCTCCTCCCATCTCCCCTACTTTCCCCTCCACCCCCTCCCCCTTCCCCTGGTTCCCCTCCACCTCCTCCCCTCTCCCCCTACTTTCCCTCCACCCCTCCCCCTTCCCCTGTTCCCCTCCACCTCCTCCCCTTCCACCCAGCTTCCCCTCCAACCCCTCCCCTTTCCCCTACGTCCCCCTCCACCCCATCCCCTTTCCCCTGCTTCCCCATACCAACCTCCGTCCCCTTAGGAGTCAGACTGGCATCATTACGGGCACTCGGACGAACACGTAGTGGGGGCATTTAATTCCTGAAATGGCTTCTTTTCTTCCTTCCTTCCTTTCTTTTGTTTTTTTCCTGTGCCACAAGCAATCTCGGGAAGGCACTCTGCGTTTGCTCGGTGCTTGGACTGCATGGCAAACAGGACTCGGTTGGGTATTGTTGTTTCTTGTTTTCGGGGATAAAATACATATTGCAACGCAATGCACGGCAACATGGTGGACTCCAGTGATCAAACTACTGCATTTAAAATAAGTGATCTATTATAGACATTGATTCTGAGTATACACATATGTTTTATCAAAGGGAATATTACATAATATATATATATATACCATATATATATATATATATATATATATATATATATATATATGTGTGTGTGTGTGTGTGTGTGTGTGTGTGTGTGTGTGTGTGTGTGTGTTGTTATTGATTAATGATCCACATTATTATTATTATTATTATTATTATTATTATTATTATTATTATTATTATGCAGAAGATGAACCCTATTCATATGGAACAAGCCCACAGGGGCCACTGACTTGAAACTCAGGCTTCCAAGGAATACGATGCTCATCAAAAAAAGAACAGAATGTAATAGGAAATACAGAAAGAAGAGATCTCTTGTTAATATATAGATTAGCAAATTAATAAGAAAACGAAAATTGAAAAAATGTATAGATTTCACATATTCATATATACAAGAGTTGCATCAAGGTGAAGTTTACTGATCCATAAAAGTGCAATGATTCTATTTTTCAAAACTGATTGCACAAGCAAAGCATACTTCAAAGAACTTTTAAATAATCAAGTATAAAAAAACGTATACTTATTACTACGTCCAGGAAAACAAAAGATGATAACTCACTTATTAACCCAAGTAAGGCCCTAATGTTTTTTTAGGATGCTAAATAAAATAAAATAAAAATAAACAACAGCTACCATAGCTCCATCGAGTATTGCTGCTCATGGTATGTAGTTTGACGAACCTTTCCACTGCCTTTCACCTCCTCGGCCCCCGAACCACCATCCCCCCCCCCCCCTATAGACTTCCAACGGTGCACTTTCTTCCGGTAATCATTTCGCACTACAGACGACATTTCCCTCGAGGGGGGGGGGGGGGGGGTTGCTTGAAAGAACCACAGACGAGATCTTCACAACTCCTCTCTCTCTCTCTCTCTCTCGGATAATGAATTTTACTTATGTAGAAAACTTTTTTTTTTTCTATAAAAATATTAATTGACTCACGTTTCCCCGGGATATAACGTTTCCCTGGAATGAGTCAAGAAATGTATGCAATACCCATTTTTAATGGAAAATATAATTTTTACTCTCTCTCTCTCTCTCTCTCTCTCTCTCTCTCTCTCTCTCTCTCTCTCTCTTCCCATTTTGTGCTCCTTCAGGAGGCAGTCAACGATCAAGAAAACGAACGAATGAATAACGCGACCACTCACAAGGTGATTGATTGATGGGCGAGACTGAACACCTGAGATGTGGATGCTGGGGCGGATGGAAGGAGGAGAGAAGCCAAGAATTATCAGGGAAGATAGAGAGGAATTAGAAAAGAGAGGAGCAAAAGCAAGGAGAATTATCAGGGAGTGGAGTTAGAAAAGAGAGAGGGGAAGAGAATTTTCAGGGAAGGTGGAGAGGAGTAAAAGAAAAGAGGAGGAGGGAGAGGGAGAGAATTAGCCAGGGAACGGGAGATGAATTAAGAAGAGAGGAAGAGAAGAAGAGAATTAGCAGGGGAAGGAGAGGAATTAGAAGGAAGGGAAGAAGGAAAGGAAGAGAATTGCGGGAAGGTGGAGAGGAATAATTAGAAGAGCCGAAAAAGAGAAGGGAGGAAAAGGAATTAAGCAGGAAGGTTGGAGAGGGAATTAGAAGAGAGGAAGAGAAGGGAAGAGAATTAGCAGGGAAGGTGGAGAGGAATTAGAAGAGACGGAAGAGAAGGGAAGAGAATTAGCAGGGAAGGTGGAGAGGAATTAGAAAAGAGAGGAGGAAAAGGGAAGAGAATTATCAGGGAAGGTGGAGAGGAATTAGAAGAGAGGAAGAGAAGGGAAGAGAATTAGCAGGGAAGGTGGAGAGGAATTAGGAAAAGAAAGGAGGAGAAGGGGAAGAGAATTAATTCAGGAAGGTCAGGGAAGGAATAGAAAGGAGAGGAGGAGAAGGGAAGGAGGGAACTTAGCAGGAAAGGGTAGAGAGGAGTAGAAATGAGAGGAAGGAAGGAAGGGAAAGGAATTAGCAAAGGAAAGGTGGAGAGGAATTAGAAAAGAGAGGAGGAGAAGGGAAGAGAATTAGCAGGGAAGGTAGAGAGGAGTTAGAAATGAGAGGAGGAGAAGGGAAGAGAATTAGCAAGGAAGGTGGAGAGGAATTAGAAAAGAGAGGAGGAGAAGAGAAGAGAATTATCAGGGAAGGTAGAGAGGAGTTAGAAAAGAGAGGAGGAGAAAGGAAGAGAATGAACAGGGAGAGGAGTTAGAAAAGAGAGGAGAGAAAGCGAGAATTATCCGGGAAGGTAGAGAGGAAGTAGAAAAGAGAGGAGGAGAAGGGAAGAGACTTATCAGGGAAGGTAGAGAGGAGTTAGAAAACAGAAGATGAAAAGGGAGGAGAATGATCTAGAAGGCTAGAGAGAAGAATAATGAAAAGATATGGTCATGTTTTAAGATGAGGAACAGGTGGGTGAGAAGACTTATAAGAGACTGATGAGAATGAAACAGCACACATACATACATACTTACATACATACATACATACATGTATCAGGGTCGATCTGCAAGGAAATGTGGGATGTAATATAAAAAAAAATTACGTGTATACGTTCATGCATAACGCGGTGGAGGAGAGAGAGAGAGAGAGGAGAGAGAGAGAGAGAGAGACGCAGTACCGAGTGCCTTCGTGTTTGTCAACAACACACGTACCTACGTTTATTAATAATTAATAATCATCATCATACACTACTTTCCTGTGGCGTTCTATTGCATTTGAATCAAACGTTCTTTTTACTGTTCGAGAACAAACGTACCCAATATCTCCAGAGGAAAAGATATTCATACAAAGCAATATCAGAAAAGAACTGCTCAATTGCTTCTCTCCATTGCGAGGCGAAATCAATACCTGGCCTGGACCGTTTGCATTTATCATATGTAATTCCGGCCGTTATTCGTGACCCGAGGTACTGGAGCCGAGAATCGAGAATTCTAGGCCTTAGCAACCAATACTGTACACACACAGCGAAGTACACGTTTCAGCCGCAAGTCTATTTACAAACATGATGTTTGTAGAAACGGGCATACAAAAAACGAGCTTATTACATTCGCAAACGTGTATACTACACAGACGTGTTTACATTTCGTATCTTGCATTTCCTTCCTGAACAAGAAAGGCATATATTGGGCTTTTTCTTTTGGGAGGGGGGGGGGGGGGGGGGGGTGTCACTCAAAGTTGGTTATTATGACTTGGGTGAAAACACTTACAACGGAGAACAAGAATCAATTAAAATCATAAAGAATCAATTAAAGTCATGAAGAATCAATTAAAGAAATGAAGACTCAATTAAAGTCTTGAATGATCAATTAAAACCACGAAGAATCGATTCAAATAATAAGGAATCAATTACAGTCTCGAAGAATCAATTAAAGTCTTGACTAACCAATTAAAGCCACGAACAATTAATTCAAGTAATAAGGAATCAATTACAGCTTGAAGAATCAATTAAAGTCAGTCTGTCTTACTACCCGAAGACTCTCATGTTTCAAACAAGACAAAATCCATGGTTACGGGTTGCGTTTTATTATACGAAAAATCCTGCCTGGTAAACCAGACGAGTATAATAATAACAGCCACAGTTTTCTAACTTCAAGTGAATCCTTTTGAATAGTAAGGTGGAGAATCAATGAATAAATAAAATAAGGTAGCGAGTGGGCAACAATCCATATCCATAATGCAAATGGTCGATTATCACGGTTCTTTCTATAGGAACTCGACCTCATAGTCACAGGACAAGGACGCTATTAACTTTTCATCATATTCGTATTTCTTCCCATATTCAACCTCAGGTATCGGAGCTAAAAACAAGACCGTTCTTGGGTCTAGCAATATCAAACGAGAGTCAATTTGACCTTTTATCTAATACGATAAATAAGGTTGATGCTTCGGCTTGTGTATGTGTAATAAAAAATAAAAATAAAAACTTGATAGGGAATGAAAATCTCGGATATAAAAGGCAATGAAAAACGAGACGAGAGAATTGACCAAGAAACATTTTGAAATGCAGAGACATTTAAAATTAACGTAATGGGGGTGTGGGTATTTTTTCCAAGACTAATAATATCCTTATTATTATCATTATTAAAAATACTTATAGTAGCATAAGTCTTAAAATGGAGAAACAAATCCACAGTTCGAAAAGAGGATCCGAACAATTTCCCGAAAGCTTTCTGTACAGCTATCTTTAAAAATATATACATATATATAACTGTGGATTTCCTTTCCATTATTATTATTATTATTATTATTATTTAATATGAGGAAAAGTTTACATTTAAAAGGCTAACGGACCTAAATTTTATGGCTTCCTCAAGAACAGTACACATATATGAAGCGGAAAAAGCAGCATGCGGCAAAAAAGCATTAAAAAATATTGACCTTCCCCCACTCCAAAAAAAATCGCGCATACATAAACATTATATGTATATGAGACTGTCCAAAGCAATGGGAAGTGTTTTTTTTTTTCTTTTTCCTTTACAATATTAAAACCCTACTTCGAACTATTCTGAAATATTAAAACATCTCGAAATCTGATTTTTTCCCGCAATTTTGGTCGTTATTGTCAAAATTTGTCATTTTTTAGAAAGTTTGGAAAATCTCTCTCTCTCTCTCTCTCTCTCTCTCTCTCTCTCTCTCTCTCATCCCCAACAGCAGTCGACATACGTCCAGGTACCCAACTCTCAGCTTGGGTCAATACCGGCCCAATGAACTAAATACTAAGTGCTGGGATACGAGAGAGAGAGAGAGAGAGAGAGAGAGAGAGAGAGAGAGAGAGAGAGAGAGAGAGAGAGAGAGCTATTTTTGAAATGAATAACCCTTCGGCAGCAGTTCATCCAAAATGAAGAAGAACGAATTTAGCCTTAATAAAGTTTTATATAATTCAATCTTCTACTTAAGTGAACCGTTCGATTCCTTTAAAAGACCATAAAAAAAATAATGAATACACGTAAGTTTCTTCAGCTCAATCAAGTTTTCTATACAGCGTAGAATACTGTATGAAACTCTCAGCCACGGCCCATGAAACTTTCAACCGCGGACCGGTGGTGGCCAGCATTGTTGTGGTGCCAGACGCACGATCATGGTTAACTTTCATCTCATATATAATAAAAACTACTAAAGCTAGAGAGCTGCAATTTGGTATGCTTGAGGACTGAAGGGTGGATACTCAACCTACCAATTTGCAGTCCTCTAGCCTCAGTAGTTTTGAAGATCTGAGGGCGGACAGAAAAAGTGCGGACGGACAGACAAATCTATCTCATTAGTTTTACAAAACACTAAAAACGGTTCTTATCAAAATTCAGAGGGTAATCTTGAAAGACCTATTCTCAAGGAACTGTTCCAGCGGATTCGCCAACCAGACTCGAAGCGACGACCAAAACACAACAATGGCATGACTTCTACCACAGGAATAAGGACACTTGTCATTGACAAACTGAGCACATTCACCAGGGATCATGATTACTTAAAGTTTGTTACTCGAAATATATATGGTTTTGTCGCGTATATTGTGTTTTTATAACCCTTTATAACTGTAAAAGAGTAATACCACAAAATTAAATCACAATAAACGATCTTTTACTTACCGATTTACGAAAATCTCGGCAACATAAAGGGCACCATCGGAGGTATGGTGGGCACTGGGTCCTGAAAGAAAAAGAAGAAAATATAATATTTTCACATAATAATCACAACATAAATATTGTCCGAAGCTAAAACAGGAGGCCCTGATTAACGAGAATCTAGAGGAATCCATTCAGGTTGGTCTCTTGATTGCTAGCTGTCCAGCTCCTTCAGCAATTCCTTGCTTCATTTTCAGAGTCTCATCTATAAACAGATCATTCAGGCAGGCCTATGAATGACTCAAAATGTCAGTTACTGATCTCGTGAAACCACTTTGCAACAACAACAACAACAATAATAATAATAATAATAATAATAATAATAATAATAATAATAATAATAATAATAAAAATTCTTTCATATGGGAGGAAACTGCAAGTATAAATAATAATTAACTGGTGAACTCATGTTAGGGATACATAAAAAAAAATCAGAATCATAATGGAGGATCTTTTCATCCATTCAGGTTGGTCTCTTGATCTCTGGCTGTCCAGCTCCACCAACAATGTCTAGCTGAATTCAATGTCCGCGTCTCATCTGTAAATAAATAAATACTTGAGCGTCTCAATATGTCCGTCATGATCCATTAAAACCACTTACAATAATATTTTTTGCAACTCCAGATTACAAATAACAGAAATTTAATAAACTCATGTTAAGGATAAAAAATAAATAAAATTACAGTTAAAACCATAGTTCAATTTTATTCAATTTTGAGAGATAGTGTTCTTACGAATACTGAAGAACATCGTTGTTCAAAAGATGAAAACAAGCAAAAAATGCGTGGAAGAACCCGAGTTTTCGGTACAGCGTATATTGCTGTATGAGCCGCGGCCCATGAAACTTTCAGCCACGGCACGATGGTGGCATGTTCTATAGCGTTGCCAAACGATCAACCTTGAATATTGATGATTGGAGGGTGGATGATCAACAAACCAATTTGCAGTCCTTTAGCCTCGGTAGTTTTTAAGATCTGAGGGCGGCCAGACAAAGCTATCTCAATATTTTCTTTTACAAACAACTAAAAACTGTATTTACTTTAAATGATCACGGTCCAGGAGCTCTAATCCTTGAAATATTGCTACGTAAAATCACGCTGTCTTTTGTCCTGGGATTTGTGTTAAGGTAACAGTCACTCGTCCTAGAAAAGTGCAATATCAACCTGCAATTTGTCCAGGAAAATGTATAAATATTTCAATCTGCCATTTGTCTTCGTAATTTTAAAAGAGTAATATTTTAAACGAGTAATATCGAGAAGTCATTTGTTCCGGTAACAGAGTACGAATAACATTACATAATCGAAAGAATATACATAAGAAATATATCCGGTAACCAGCAACACAATACTAAGGAACATAAAAGAAATATATCCGGTAACCAGCTACATAGCATCAAGAAACTTATAAGAAATATATCCGAAAACCAACTACATAATTTTAAGAAACATAAGTAATATATCCGGAAACCACCTGCACATTATAATTTAAAAAATCTATTACTCTTTAAACAACGATCACTAAAACAGCTCGATACACATTCCTTATTGTCGTTTTGTCATTAGTATCAGCCAGGGGAAAAAATATTGTGCCAAATCGGTTGGAATGATCTCTTGCTATTGTGATGTCAGTATTGTGAACCAGTCAGCCAAACTAGCCCAAAATTATCAGTTCAAGTCTAGACAATGATCTCGACAGTATAATTATTATTATTATTATTATTATTATTATTATTATTATTATTATTATTATTATTATTATAAAAATAGGTTAACCAGAGCACTGAGCTGACTTTCAGCTCTCATTGGGCTGGCCTGAAGGATTAGATAAAATGCCAGGTCTGGGCCAAAGGCCAGGAACTGAGACCCAATAGGTCATGCAGTATAATAAACAATAAATTAAAATTAAATAAAAAAAACTGCACATAGGCAGGCTTTCATACTAAAACACAAATAGGCAATAAATACATTTATTCAAGATTTCAAGCATACATACTAAAAAGGTGTATTAAAATTAATAATAAGTCAAGAAACTCTTAAAAATTTTATCGAAAATTCATTAATTGCTCTGAAGTTTTTCCTTCTTTATTATATACTTATCTTTGTAATTTAGTAATTAAATCAGAGTTCCTTAAAAACGTATACTTATCCGAGCGTCTCTTAACCCACGTACTCTTCAGTAATCAAACTTCCATTCTTCCTCAGCGTTCCCACTCCTTTACCCAGCATCTGATCTCTTTTTCCTACTTTTTTTACCTATTTGCCTTCCTCCCCGTGGCTAGACATCATCCCCCAAAGCTTCGTCACAGCCATCAGACACCTTCTGAGGAGAGCGAGCGCGTTTTATCAAAACACGCCCATCTTAATCACGCTCCCGCGCGGTATATCAGATTTCCCCAGGTCCATGAGAGCGAATTGGATCCTGGTGTTTGCTCTCATGGTCAATCGTGTGTACACGCCAAACACTACCTTCCCAGATAAGGTCATCGCGATCGAAAACTCGGGTAAACATGTTCGCAATCAAAGGCGCGCACATCAGGGCTACCAACGGAGTCTCTGACCGAGTGGGAGGGGAATACTGTAATGATACCAAATGAGCACAATAATGAGCTAATCTGGCCCACGAACCAGAGAAAAATGTACTAAGCAACAATGAATTCATAGGAGTTCGTCAAGGCTGCCGACTGAGCTATTCCAGACGAAAACAAAAACATGACGCTTAAATCAAAGACGCTCATCAGGGCTGCCAAAAAGAGGAAAAATAGTAAATTGGAAGGCGATTATCACGGCTACCAACAGACCCGTTCATTAACCTTCAGGGCTATTGACAAAATGCGTAGTTAAGAATAAAAGTAAAATGTAGAGCTACTATACGATTTTTACAATTTCCAAAATATGATTGTGAAAAGTTGATCATTCTAGAATTAACCTTGGGGTTTCAAAAGTACCAAACTATCTTTAAACCATTCTGCTTTTTTTAAGTTAGGTGAAAAAAATCCGCAACTGACATCACTGAAGCTAATCTTGATTGGCTGAAGCTTATACTGCTCACAACCCACCAAAGGTTGACATCCAAATGTATCAGCCAATCAGAAGCAAGATAAATACTTCACTGACATCGGCTGTAGATATTTACCGTCAGCTTCCCCACCTTGCCCCCTAAAAAAAAAAAAAAAAAAAAAAAAAACCATACCTGTGGTATCCTAGCAAAATAAATTTCCAATTAAAAAATCTGAAATACCTCTTTGGTTACTGCAAAAAGTTAAGTATAGTATCTTAGTTTTACCAGACCACTGAGCTGATTAACAGCTCTCCTAGGGCTGGCCCGAAGGATTAGATACTTTTACGTGGCTAGGAACCAATTGGTCACCTAGCAACAGGACCTACAGCTTATTAAGGGATCCGAACCACATTGTATCGAGAAATAAATTTCTATCACCAGAAATAAATTCCTCTGATTCTGCGTTGGCCGAACTGGGAATCGAACTTCGGGCCACCGGATTGGCAACCGAGCGCGAAAATCACTCATCCAGCCAAGAACTGGGTTACTGCAAATCAAGATAACTACCAATGCATGCTATGCGCAACATTGTACAATTCCAGACGTGAGCAAAATTGCGAGTAAGTATCGATTATTATACCATAGTCTAATATGAAGAACAAAGGGTAGGTCTGTAAATCTAGAGATATTCATTATGAAACAAGAAGCAGTATTCCTATGTCTGTTCGTCTGTCTCAATCGAGGACATATTCCAGCAGTTTGGATAAGTATTACATACCATCCACCTATGCTTAATGAGCCAAATCTCACCCACGAACTGAACACGTGTTACATAAAAGAGGGATATATTAAGACAATATGTTTGACACTGTTGTAATGTGAGATGCTGTGCATTTCTTAGAATGTAGAAGTCATCATTTAACTTCCCTCAGAGACAGTGGTCCTAGTGACAAGCTTAGGAATGCTGATATGTCTTTTTGGGTCGCATGATATCAAAGTTGCTGTCTTAGCAGGTCAGTGCGATGTCCTGTTGCTATGGGCACTTGATGCAGAGGTGACTTTCCCCTACATATGAGAGTGTAAGGTAGCCAAGATGGGGAGATCTGTACAAGAGAGGCGAGAAGCCGTCTTCGAACAGTACTTTTATTATAAAGCGTTTGTGCATATTGTGTTGAATGGGTAAGCATACTTATTTTAAGCAAAAGTGTGGCTTGATTGTCTTTTGGGTATTTATTTCAAAGATGTTCTATTTCATATGATCTTTTGATTTTAATCTTGTGCTTATCGAGGTGTTCCCCTGTCTTCTAACAGGCGGTTCTGGAGAGAGGGGAACTGATCTGAGAAAGGGGAACTGAAAATGGTGACTTAATTGGTGCACTGACTATGTTGACTATGCCTAATGGTATGGCTAAACTAATGTTGGATATTTGATTAATTATCGAGGGTTATCTGAGTTATTTGGACTTTGAGTTTAACATTTCATTTAATCTTTTTGTTAAGAACCAGAGTTTATTTAGCTAATACTTTGCTTTTAAATAAATGTTATTTTTGTAAGTTCACCTGTCTGATTTGATTGCCTTAGGTAATGGAGGGGGAGGTGTGTTGTGGAGAGAGAGAGAGAGAGATAGAGAGAGAGAGAGAGAGAGAGAGAGAGAGAGAGAGAGAGAGAGAGAGAGGGGTGTTGCCAGTTGCCTTAGACGCACGATCCATTGCTACCTTTTAAAATAGAAGAACCGAGATTTGAGAATCATCGGTTATACATGTAACAAATAATACAGTGTTGAAGCTTAATTCTAGAATAAAATACTATACTTGATTATAGACAAGAGACATAGTAATTCACTTACTTCTTTATCTATTTGTCTACTTTTCAAGCATTTGCCAAAGAGACGCAATAGAATGAAACTGTTCAATCGCAGGACACAAAGAAAAAAAATAATAAATAATAAATAATAAAAATACATAGACAAGAATTATAGTAATTCATTTCTTTCTTTATCTATTTGTCTACTTTTCAAGCATTTGCCGAAAAGACGTAGTAGAATGAAACTCTTCAATCGCAAGGACACAAAAAAAAATAATAATAATAAATAAATAAATAAATAAAAACAGATAAATAAACAAATGAAAAGAGGAAAGAAAGAAGTGATGGGTGATGCCTAAACAGGACACACCTGCCTTTCAAAAGTTATAAATCATCAGGAAAGACAAAAGCAGGAGTATTTTTTCTTATCCATTTCATGGCGCCTCCCCCCTTCCACCCCCGGGCCCCCACGACTACGACATACAACAACATCCTCCCCTCAACCCACCCTCAGCAAGGGGAAAGGCAGAAAGCGTATTCACTAGACTCCTAGAGAGAGCATGTCTCTTAATTTCTGTAATTCCCTGTCAGGGTTCAAGCCCCGCCCATATGCCCCACCCAAGCTTATACTTAATGGCGTCGGTTGTTAACTGCACAGTATCCAGGGTTCTCACGTGCGTTGATTTGGTAAGTGATAATGTTTCTCTCTCTCTCTCTCTCTCTCTCTCTCTCTCTCTCTCTCTCTCTCTCTCTCTCTCTCTCTCTCCTCACATGCGTGCAAAAGGTTTATACAATCTTTAACGAATTGCTCCCAATTATATTAAAAGTATATATATATATATATATATATATCTATATATATAATATATATATATATATATATATATATATATATAGGTATATATATATATATATCATATGTATATATATTAACATGAGCCCATAAAAATGCCAAAATATAGAAAGTAAGTACTATATTTCAGGGACTGCTGTCTCTCTCTTCAGGTAGGTAATGAATGAGAAAAGTTACAGAAATGGTGGTATTTATACCAAGAGATCCATCCACACATAGCCGTTTTACTAGGTCATCCCCACTGATAATTTCTCTTTAATATTCCTAAGCATTGGTTGTAGGAAGATTTTATCTATGATGTCTGAATCCCAGGCGCCCTTTTACCAGTCATATACACATATGTATGTACTATACATTTTATATATATGTATGTATAGACACTTGCCATCTCAAGTTTCACCCATCCAGCTGGTGATATTTGGGCATTAGTGGGACCCACTGTATCCCTTCCAATACTCCTAGAGCATTGGTCAACTCACAGCAATGGTCACGAAATGATCCTCCACCAATGCTGGTCACCCTCCCAATTATATGCCAGTCTCAACGTTTCTTACTTTCACTGACTGGTATAGTTTTTCAAACAAACTTATCTTCAAACATTTTATATTTCAATATGCATATCCGATGGCTAGTTTTTGAACGTGTATCACAATAAATTTTTTTTACAGGAAAAGGCCATAATTCACTAGAAAAAAATTATATAAAATAAAAACGAAACTGTCATGAAAAAATATATAAAACATAACTACAAATTTCATGATAAAATACATTTATAAAATAAACTAAAGATTTCATAATAAAAAATTTATATACATATATAAAATAAACGAAAAATTCACGAGGTTAAAAAGAAATAAAATAGACGCCTAAATTCAAAAACGAAAAGGTCAAGTTCATCCTCCACGCAAAAAGTTGATCAGCGAAGAGTTATGAGTGTCCTAACCCCACCCCCCTTTACCGCCCTTCCCCCTCTTTCATTTCCACCCCCCCCCCCCCCCCCCCCCGCTTTCCCCAACCAGCACCTCCATTCGCAATGAAATTTCAAAGCCACATTTCCAGTAGCAAGAGGTTTGTGGAAGAGGTTAATTAAGACAGGATTAGTAAAGAGGAGACGCTTCCTTCCCCTCCCCTTCCCCCGCCTTCATTTCCTACCTGCCCCACCCCCCCAGGTCCTTCGAAATCCTCAGAGAGATCCTTCAGTTATCGAGAACCCGGTCCCCTTCCTTAATGAAGAAGCAATTGGCGAGGTGTGCGCGAGAGAAAGAGAAAAAGGCGTTCCAGAGAAAGAAAGAGGACCTCTCTCTCTCTCTCTCTCTCTCTCTCTCTCTCTCTCTCTCTCTCTCTCTCTCTAAATTGAATCTAAGCTCTAAGGTAAATCACATAAATCTTTTTCAAACTAAGTTGAAGAGGCTGGAATTCCTTTTGGAATTAGAAAGTCCTTTTTTTTTGTGAAAGAAAAAAAAAAAGTTTTTCGATTAAATATTTCGCACATAAAGTCAAGTGTGGGATTTGGGACTTGTGTAAATACAGCAATTTAGGTATACGTAGACAGGCAAGAAAAATGAAAAACAATATAAAAGACTTATATGATTTACTACTATGAGATTCAGGGCCTCTGTAACACGGTTTTTTCGCAATAACTTTTTATCTATGCATTTCATAAATATAACGCTTATTCAGAATACATATTATATCAACACATAAATTTTGAGTGTATTCTGTACTACGTAGGTTGAATAAATTTGGTACTTATAATGTAAAAGTGACCTTTTTTGAAGACGGGCCAACTTACTCAGAGAAAAGGTTTCGAACTCACGCGTTACGTAACTTATGACATCATTTCTTCCCTCTTTCTCGATGGATGATTGGCTATACGTAACGAAGGCTAAACCTCTGGCAACAATGACATACAAATTTAAATACAAGCAAAGCAGTACACCTTTATGAACTCTGGAACCTCCCCACTGATAATTGTCATAATGAACAAACCAACAAAATATGTTAATAAATACAAAAACACTTCGATTATTAGTCTAACTCCCAAAATAAGTTTCCAAAGAAATTACAGTCTACTTTATAGGTCACAATCAGATTGACAAGATGTAGGGAATAGTTGGTAATTACCAAAAACATAGTAGACAAGCTAGATTTGATAACTGCTATATCCAATGTCAAGCAATTTTTATTTATTGGCTATCTACCTATTTACTGAAAAAAAAAAAATAGCCGGTACCGTATATTGGCTTTAAACCTTCACCAATAATTATCGTCAGAATGGTGACTTCATGAGGCTCCACCCACTTTCGCCTCGTTATAATTCAGGATAACACTGAAGGCTACCATGGGCATTGTTGGATTAGAAAATTTAACTTCTGGCTATAAAAAACTAATTTCTCGAGTAGTTGTAAGAAGTGCTAAATGATCCTCAAGGATCCCAGCAGTTGGTCTAAACGTTTAATTCATGTATATTACTGCTATACTGTTGCGGCACTACTGCTACAGTAGTATTACTACGCTAGCACTGATACCCCACCCACATCTATGTATCGTTCCGCCATTCATAAAGTCTTTGGGTTTCAGAGCCGATGGCATTTCTGTCTGGTGATGGGCGGGGCAACCTTTAGTCAAAGGTGTTTGTTTACCTTGCTTACTTAAATGAATATTTTTCGACTCTTGGCTCGTAATCATTGGCCATGGCGTCGGCTAGTTCATTTTTACTCTATAAAAATCAAAACTATCGGGTTTAGGTTATTGATAATGCTGACAAAATTTGTGTGTGGTTGTAAAATATACATATGTCAACTTTCAGCTACATCCGATGCTTTGACATGGAGCAAAGTCCAAAAAACCGTGTTGCAGAGACCCTGAATCTCATAGTAGTTAAACAGTTCTCTTAGAAATAGAATTGGAATTTTCGTGAACTCTATTTTTTTGCAAAGACAACGAATACTGTTGAATTCACTCAGTGTAGTGACACGGAGATAAGAATCAGATGCGAAAAAGGGATTAGCAAGGCTGAAAAGACTGCTCACATTTCATGAGATGGTTTGACCTTGTCGAAATCTTTAAAAATACCAGTTGTATACATACATACATACATACACACACATTATATATATAGATATATATATATATATATATAATATATATACTTACTATATATTTGACAGTTAGGAATAACACAGGCACCTTCCAACCATTATCCTTAATCGTAATAGTATGACAAATAAAAAGCATCAGAATAACTGTAATAATAATAACAACAATAATAATAATAATAACGAAAGCATCACAATAATAACAATATACAAAATAATAATATTGCTAATATAAATAATAATAGTAATAATAACGAAGTATTACTAATGAAAAGCATCAAAACAACGGCAGCAATAATAATAATAATAATAATAATAATAATAATAATAATAATAATAATAATAATAATAACAATAATAATAATAATATAATAATAATAATAACAATACAGTATTAGAAATAAAATCAAAACACCGAAAGCAAAAACAACAATGATAATAGAAAACAGAATTTAGGCCAAAGTCAGTAATAAGAAGAAAAGAGAAACTTCTATACAAAATACACGTGGCTGAAATAGCCATTATTTGCTATCAAACCTGTAACAATAATAATAATAATAATAATAATAATAATAATAATAATAATAATAATAATAATAATAATAATAATAATAATATTAATATTCAAAGGGGTCCACAATGATAATAAAAAATATTTAATAGTTCGTGCATAATTTAAAAACACTTGACAAAGTTTTCGGTTTTGAACTGAAGCTGAACCCACGGAAGGGTTCGTAAGCTTTGTAAAGTGTTTTTAAATTATACACGAACTATCAACATTTTTAAAAATTATTGTGGACCCCTTAGAATAATAATAATAATAATAATAACAATAATAATAATAATAATAATAATAATAATAATAATAATAATAACCACGGTTCCACTCGTCCTTCCGTGCCTTATGGAGTGGCCCTATTTCCGCGCGGAGATGCCTGCAAATAATCTCGTTATCGAAATGACTCCAGCAAATATCCTTATTACTATTTTTTACGACCGCTGCTCTTATGCTTAATGACAGAACGAAAAGTAAAAAAAAAAAAATTACGAATTGCGTGAGAGGACTGAGATATGCGGCGCCATTATCGTTATTATCGTCTACTCCTAATTCTAATTCTCCTTTTTCTTTATCGTTTTTCTTCTTCTTCTTTTGTTTTTGTTCAGTAGAAAGTAGTTTAGATATTTTAGATTATCGGTATTTGTATCAACAACAATTATTTCCGGTTTATTCTGAAATTTTCAATTAATTACCTCGAAAGTATATCCGCTCTACTTCTTCTAATTCTGATATTCTAATTATTCTTTTTCTTATTCATATTTTTTCTTCTTCTTTTGTTTTTGCTCAGTAGAAAGTAGTTTAAACATTTTAGATTATCGGTATTCGTATCAACAACAATTACTTACGGTTTATATTGAAATTTTCAATTAATTACCTCGAAAGTATATCCGCAAAGTTTTCAGTACATTTGTAGTACATTTTTAAATTCTACAAAATTTCTAAATGAAAGTTGATGCGAAATGTTGTCACTGATTTCAATCCACAATAAAACGTCGACCAAGTGCTGCTTACAAATAAGGCTTATGGACAAGGAAAGTATTGCCGTCAGTCCCGTTAAAATAAAATTTAAAAATTATTTGACTGTAATAAAATGTTGTCAATAAACAATAAACTCAGTCCCGTTAAAATAAAATAAAATAAATTATTTAACTGTAATAAAATGTTGTCAATAATCAATAAACTCAGTCAAGTTGAAATAAAACAAAATAAATTATTTGACTGTAATAAAATGTTGTCCATAACAATAAACTCAGTCAAGTTAAAATAAAATAAAATAAATTATTTGACTGTAATAAAATGTTGTCAATAAACAATAAACTCAGTTCCGTTAGAATAAAATAAAAAGAATGATTTGGCTGTAATAAAATGTTGTCAATAAACAATCTACGACCTTCTATCTACTTGCAGATAAGGCTAAAGGAGAGAGAGGTTGTTGCTGTCAGTAACTTTAAAAAAAAAAGGAAAAATCAAAAGATTATTTCACTGTAATAAAATGTTGTCAGTGTTGTCACTCTACAATAAACAAACATCGACCAACTACTCACAAATGAGGGTCATGGAGAAGGAAGCTTTTGCTGCCAGTCCCGTGTTAATAAAAAAAAAATGACCTGACAGCAATAAAAAAATTTCTGTCAGCTGTTGCTCCTTGGCATTGAAAAATTGGGAGTTTGGCTGTCGCCTACGGCTTCCTTTCATAACAGATGGAAACGGGGTTGCCAGAAAGGCCTTTATAACGTCCTCAAGGATGGAAATATTGGCCGAGATCTAAGAAATTTTCAAGATTTTGTCAGGAATGTTGGCCGCGAGGAACGTCATTCTTACGCGGATTACGTAAATGTCTGGTGTAGTACACACACACACACACTATATACACACACACACACACACACACACACACACATATATATATATATATATATATATATATATATATATATATATTACCGTGATTCATATACATACATCAAGCTACAAATGTCCTTTAATATCTAATTCGCTCTACCTCGGAATTAATATATTTTCATATATGTTAACCGAAGGGGAATTTTTTAGTCGATATAGAATTCGTTCTACTACCGTCCTCCCAATCCCTTATTATCATCACACATCCCTTCTTTAAAAAAAACCTGGAGTGGAGATCATGAATTCAAGAGTACATCTATCCACGTTCGTCTCTCCCTTGATCCATCTAGCGACTCGGAAACCTCTCAAACATAAATATTCACTTATTACTGGAACATAAGGAGATCTAAGGTCCATAGCAGTCTCCAGTGCAGAGGAAAACTACATTGCTACTGCGACTCAGTACAAACATACTTGCTTGTGAGAACTTAAGTGGATAAACTTAAAAATAATCTAGAGTTCAGATTTCGTTATGGTAATATTTTTTGGATAGTTATTTATTATATTTTATTTTGTCTTTTTTTTCTTACAACAGTTCTGGCTTTAAAACAAGTTGTCCATTAAGCAGTGCCGATAAATGAAAAACACGAATAATAATAATAATAATAATAATAATAATAATAATAATAATAATAATAATAATAATAATAATAATAGTTGTCATAGTGACTATCACAGCAATAACAATCCAAAAAAACAAGAATAACAATCATTATAGCTACAATAACAATGAAGAAGGAGCAACGCATCCAGAGAACATTC
The DNA here is from genome assembly GCF_015104395.2 of Macrobrachium nipponense. Taxonomy (NCBI): domain Eukaryota; kingdom Metazoa; phylum Arthropoda; class Malacostraca; order Decapoda; family Palaemonidae; genus Macrobrachium; species Macrobrachium nipponense. The sequence continues at coordinate 35,265,783 of NC_061092.1, read as the reverse complement.
CATTAACTATAATAATAATAATAATAATAATAATAATAATAATAATAATAATAATAATGAATTCAACCGATCCCACCTCATCACAGCAAGAGAAAGAGTGCCACCGTGGCACTCGTCAGGGCAACTATCCAAGGTCACCGACCTTGCCGATATGAATTCCTCAAACATTCCTCAGGGGGAGGAAAGAAGAAGAGGAGGAGGAGGAGGAGGAGGAAGAGGAAGGAAATCCTTCCGAAGGAGAGAGAGAGAGAGAGAGAGAGAGAGAGAGAGAGAGAATATGGGTATTGTAGTTCTAAAAGCCCACTATTAGTAAGGTAGAGACAACGAAAATTTTATATTATCGTACCCTATGAGAGAGAGAGAGAGAGAGAGAGAGAGAGAGAGAGAGAGAGAGACCCTTTATCGAAAATGCAGGGGACCTGGTGAGGGCAGGCGAGTCATGCTTCCGTAATGTAGGGTTCGATAACGCCAAATCAATATTCTGTTAACCCATACATTATGCACCTGAGCCCCTTCCCCCCCCCCCCCCCCCCTCTCTCTCTCTCTCTCTCTCTCTCTCTATCTCTCTCTCTCTCTCTCTCTCTCTTTGTGGCTTTCAAGATCTAGCACACTCTTGGCTAAATCGCCAAAGCTCCACCATCGTCCATTAATCTGACAGGTATATAACCAACCGGTAACCTATTCACATCTATTGGCAGTCATGTCTCGCTACGATTCGTTGCCGCTTGCATCAGACTGCTTAGGTTTGTTGTCAGATCCTCAGCAATATTATCATATATATTTATATAATATAATATATATACATATATCTATATATATATCATATATATATATATATATATATATATATATATTATATATATATATATATATATATATATAATATATATACACTTGTACCGCTTACAGCTGATGCAGTTACCTTCCTGCTCACTATCCTCAGACTAGTGCAGAGAGAGAGAGAGAGAAGCAGAGAGAGAGAGAGAGAGCGAGAGAGAGAGAGAGAGAGAGAGAGAGAGACACACAATATGGACTGGAAATAACAAATGACCAACGATGGCCAGTCTTCTAAGAATAAATCGATTTCATGGTCTATTAAGCCCCGCATTTTATTTAGGCTTCGTGGATGATATAGTGATAAGCCATACGTTGCAACGGTCCTTTGCCTCTTTACTATACCACGCATGTTCTTTTATCAGGGAGCCATCGGCAACGTTGATTCGCTTATTTGTCCGGGTAAGAACAAAGACATGCATTCACTGGAACACACAACATTATATATATATATATTTATATATATACTATATATTTGTTTATATATATATATTATATATATATATATATATATATATATATATATATGATATTGTGTGTGTAAATAAATTCTTCTGTTAAAACAGGATACGTCTTAAGCATAAAAGGCCAATTAAAACACTGTTGTAAAACTAAGGACTATATTCCGGTGGACTTGCTTCCACCTTATCGAGCAGTGAATGCTTGATAAGGTGGAAGCAAGTCCACCGAAGTATATTCCTTAGTTTTAAAACAGTGGTTTTAATGAGCCTTTTATACTTGATATATATGATATATATATCTAATATATATATATATATATATATATATATATATATATATATATATATACATATATAACCTTTATATATATATTATATATATAGATATATATATATATATATATATATATATATATAGTGACTGTAAAAATGTACTGTTACAACGGAATTCGGTCTAACAAAAGAGCCCATTTATATATATATATATATATATATATATATATATATATACGTATATATATACATGTATATATAATCACATTGTGAAATTACACCTTCAAATTCCCTATAACGTTTTCTAGTCACATATTTTCATGTATACGCGTTATATACGGCTATTCCTAATTACCATACCCTACTCCATTAGGAATGGTGCCGCTTACGTCATTGTAGCACGACATTTGGAGCAGAAGCCATGAGAGAGAGAGAGAGAGAGAGAGAGAGAGAGAGAGAGAGAGAGAATGTATGCAATGTAGATGAACTTAAAAGCCCATCGTTACATATTGTGTTGGGGGGGGGGGGGGGAATATGCTGTAGTTTCCTTCTAACGACTTGAAGGAGAGAGAGAGAGAGAGAGAGAGAGAGAGAGAGAGAGAGAGAGAGCCCAAATGTTGGTGAGGCAATGGAAAAATCTATATATGAGAAACTCATGATTACCCATAGTCTAACTACTGGTAAAATGAGTATTGGAATACCTGTTAAGTTGTTCAAGTACTGAACGATACAAAAAATTGCTATAAGACGTCGAAAAATGTCAGTTGCAATGATAAACGCTTGCGGTAACATACTACACCATAGGTTTCCACGCGTTATCCTAAGCAATACTGTGAACATGGAAAACATTACAAGAACATTAATAAAAACCACCTCAGTAATTCTTGATATGGACGACCCTTCTAATATTATCTTCTTGAAGCAATTACTAAGTATTAATTAACAGAGGACATTATTATTATCATTATTCAGAAGATGAACCCTATTCATAGGGAACAAGCCTACAGAACAGTGGCCAATGACTTGAAGCTTCCAAAGAATAAGGTATTCAATAGCAAGAAGCAAGAGGAGGTAAAGGGAAAGACAGAAAGAAGAGATGTCACTTACTTAAAATAATAATAATAATAATAATAATAATAATAATAATAATAATAATAATAATAATTATATTATTATTATTATTATTATTATTATTATTATTACATTAATCAATAGACAATAATGTAAGTGAATCATTAAAATGCTAAAAGAATTGTATTAGGGTATTAATGCGTTCCACAACCGATTGAGCTTTTGAAGTTCCAACTGCACGAGCCTGTTCCACATGTCAATACAACCACAAGTAATATATACGAACGCAGTGAAATTGTCTAACTTTGTCATTACAGCTAGGAGCAATTAATAAACAAACACAAACGCTAGTAATTTAATTACTTCGAAAGGCAATACTGCACTATGATCACACTGGCATATACGCTCCGAGCAGGTACCGGTAAAAGGCAATTAATATGACCACTCCAAACGCAGACTACCTTTCCAATTACAGTCAGGCCTTCTTAGAGAGCCAAGCTCCTGTTAAGCATATCTTAGTTTAACCAGACCAGCTTTCCTAGGGCTGGTCCGAAGGATTAGATATTTTTTCGTGGCTAGGAACTAATTGGTTACCTAGCAACGGGACCTACAGCTTATTGTGAGGAGCCACATAATATCAAGAAATGAATTTCTGTTCCTCTGATTCCGCGTTGGCCGAGCCGAGAATCGAACTTCGGATCACTAGAGTGGTAGCCGAGATCGAAAACCACTCGTCCAACAACGAACTAAGCCTCCTGCTGTTGTATCACCTACCTATCACCTGGCGCAGGTGAAGTGCGGACGACAGCGGAGGACGACCTTCATAACAACCAGACCCTCGGCCAAATTAGGTGCTCATAATGAGATTTAGAGCCGGCAATTAACGCCGCTATGCTTGGCAAGGCATACGTAGGCATCTCGATAATGAGGGAAGTCACCGCGTTTCAAAGCGATGGGAGGGAGGAGGGGGGCGTGGCTTGACTATATACTCGTACAGTAAGCCGGCGTTGCGTCATCAGCTTACGAGGTACTTATGGGTCTGATCAATGTGTGTGGTTTCATCATAGGCTGCACCGTAATAATAATAATAATAATAATAATAATAATAATAATAATAATAATAATAATAATCATTATTATATTATTATTATTATTATTATTATTATTATTATTATTATTATTATTATTCCAGTGCAGCCTAAGTAACAACTAACGGAACGTTAATAGCATCCGCTTTTATAATAATAATAATTTATTATCATTATTAAATTATTATTATTATTATTATTATTATTATTATTATTATTATTATTATAAAATGCAGTACAAATTGGATCTTCAGCCTAATCGACAAAAGGTAATAAATAACTCATTCTGGATTCCTCTTGTTCAGTCAGGGGCGTCTGCTCTCTCTCTCTCTCTCTCGTCTCTCTCTGCTCTCTCTCTCCTCTCTCTCTCTCTCTCTCTCTCTCAACAAGAGGAATCCAGAATGAGTCACTTAGTATCTTTTGTCGTTTAGGCTTAAGATCCAATTTTGTACTGCATTTGGTATATACTTCATTTGATGATGATGATGATTATTATTATTATTATTATTATTATTATTATTATTATTATTATTATTATTTTATTATTATTATTATTATTAATTGAACACAATTTTCCGTGTCGAAAATGATGACAATGGTTGCAGGTCCACAATAATATAGCATGTGAGTATATGGTCTTTAATGGATATTAAAGACCATATACTCACATGCTATATTATTGTGGTCCTGCAACCATTATTATTATTATTATTATTATTATTATTATTCACTCAGTAATTTAAAGACGCCCATACGGTATACAAGCTCATTACTTGGAGTCAGTATAATCAGTTTGTCAATTTAATCCTAAGGTTTTATATCATTAAAATGATCACGACACCAATTCACTTAAAAAAATCCTGAAGGCCAGAACTCTCGGAAAATATTGAATTATAAACGTCCATACACTAAACGTAAAAAGAACTTTCATTGCCTTTACATGATTCCTATTCTCCAGTTTCAAGTCAGGTGCTGAGTGACCCAAAATAATAATAATAATAATAATAATAATAATAATAATAATAATAATAATAATAATAACTGAAGGAATGATAACAGCGGCATAAGATCAGGCCCTAAGAACCAGATATGTTCAAAGCACGATAGACGGAAATAACATCTCTCCCATATGTAGGAAGTGCAATACGAAAAGTGAAACCATAAACCACATAGCAAGTGAATGCCCGGCACTTGCACAGAACCAGTACAAAAGAGGCATGATTCAGTAGCAAAAGCCCTCCACTGGAGCCTGTGCAAGAAACATCAGCTACCTTGTCAGTAATAAAAGTGGGTACGAGCACCAACCTGAAGGAGTGATAGAAAACGATCAGGCAAAGATCCTCTGGGACTATGGTATCAGAACGGATAGGGTGATACGTGCAAACAGACCAGACGTGACGTTGATTGACAAAGTCAAGAAGAAAGTATCACTCATTGATGTCGCAATACCATGGGACACCAGAGTTGAAGAGAAAGAGAGGGAAAAATTGGATAAGTATCAAGATCTGAAAATAGAAATAAGAAGGATATGGGATATGCCAGTGGAAATCGTACCCATAATCATAGGAGCACTAGGCACGATCCCAAGATCCCTGAAAAGGAATCTAGAAAAACTAGAGGCTGAAGTAGCTCCAGGACTCATGTAGAAGAGTGTGATCCTAGAAACGGCACACATAGTAAGAAGAGTGATGGACTCCTAAGGAGGCAGGATGCAACCCGGAACCCCACACTATAAATACCACCCAGTCGAATTGGAGAACTGTGATAGAGCAAAAAAAAAAAAAAAAAAAAAAAATAATAATAATAATATAATAATAATAACATAATAATAATATAATAATAATACCTGGGAATAATGGAAGGAGGGGATATAAAAAACCAAGAGATGAAGGACACGATCAGGAGAGAATATATGCAGAGACTCAAGGCGATACTCAACGCCGGAAATATGATAAAAGCCATAAACACATGGGCAGTGCCAGTAATCGGATACAGTGCAGGAATAGTGGAATGGACGAAGGCAGAACTCCGTAACATAGACCAGAAAACTGGGAAACATATGACAATACACAAAGCACTACACCCAAGAGCAAATACGGACAGACTTTACATAACACGAAAGGAAGGAGGGAGAGGACTACTAAGCATAGAGGACTGCGTCAACATCGAGAACAGAGCACTGGGGCAATATAAGAAAACCAGTGAAGACGAGTGGCTCAAGAGTGCATGGGAAGAAGGACTGATAACAGTAGACGAAGACCCAGAAATATATAGAGACAGGAGAATGACAAACAGAACAGAGGAATGGCACAACAAACCAATGCACGGAGAATACATGAGACAGACTAAAGAACTGGCCAGCGATGACACATGGCAATGGTTACAGAGGGGAGAGCTCAAGAAGGAAAGTGAAGGAATGATAACAGTGGCACAAAATCAGGCCCTAAGAACCAGATATATCCAAAGAACGATAGATGAAAATAACATCTCTCCCATATGTAGGAAGTGCAATACGAAAAAATGAGACCATAAACCACATAGCAAGCGAATGTGCGGCACTTGCACAGAACCAGTACAAAAAGAGGCAGGATTCAGTAGCAAAAGCCCTCCACTGGAGCCTGTGAAAGAAACACCAGCTACCTTGCAGTAATAAGTGGTACGAGCACCAACCTGAAGGAGTGATAGAAAACGATCAGGCAAAGATCCTCTGGGACTATGGTATCAGAACAGATACGTGCAAACAGACCAGACGTGACGTTGATTGACAAAATCAAGAAGAAAGTATCACTCATTGATGTTGCAATACCTTGGGACACCAGAGTTGAAGAGAAAGAAAGGGAAAAAATGGATAAGTATCAAGACCTGAAAATAGAAATAAGAAGGATATGGGATATGCCAGTGGAAATTGTACCCATAATCATAGGCACACTAGGCACGATCCCAAGATCCCTGAAAAAGAATCTGGAGAAACTAGAGGCTGAAGTAGCTCCAGGGCTCATGCAGAAGAGTGTGATCCTAGAAACGGCGCACATAGTAAGAAGAGTGATGGACTCCTACGGAGGCAGGATGCAACCCAGAACCCCACACTTTAAATACCACCCAGTCGATTGGAGGACTGTGATAAAGCAAAAAAATAAATAAATAAAATAAAATAATAATAAATAATAATAATAATAATGCTCATAGCTTCATGACTCTTGAAATGGAGAAACAAATCCACAGTTACGGGTGATACAGATTTATTATCAAAAAATAAAACTAAAAAGAGAACTTTCGGGAATCTGTTCGATTCCCCTTTTCAGTCGAACAATTCCCGCAATCTGTTTTTAACTATTTTCAAATATATTCGTGCCCATACCTGACTGTGGATTTCTTTCTCCAATAGGATGACTGAGATATACAAAAAATTAATAATAATAATAATAATAATAATAATAATAATAATAATAATAATAATAATAATAATAATAATAATAATAATATAATAATAATAATAATGTGGCGCCGTGGAGGAGTGGGTTAGGTCGTCAATAGACTTAAGTCAAGTTAAGCAACATTGGCTCTGGTCAGTTGTTGGATGGGTGACCGCTCTCCTCGGCGTTGATTCCTTGGGAAAGGATCTTTACCATAATTTCCTCAGTCTACTCAGCTGTAAATGAGTACCTATCCCTGATGGGGTAAGGTCCAGCTATGGGTTTAAATAGCAAAACTCAGCAAGGATGGAAAGAAATGAAGGAATAACGAAAAACGACGTAAATGGAACCTCTGGCAACAGAGGAGCTTCGTCCGGCAACCAGGTATTCAACCCAATTGAAGGGGAAGACGGTCAGGTACTTGGAGGTCGTCATCCAGCAACTGATCACCACAACGACAGTAATCAACAGCCTGAGATTGGAGCTACAGAGGCAAAAAGGAAGAAATGGACAAGAGAAGAAAATAAGGAAATATGGAGATGCTACATCAGAAGCAACCCGACGGAGAGAGGATATAGAAGAAGATTGGTCAACATCTGGAATGAGAGGAATAACACACCCCCCAAACGAGTAGCAGAGGCTGGCAGACCAAGTAAGGAACATAAAGAAAAAGAACTGGCTCTCCCCAACAGAAAGAGAAGAACTGGAAAGGGAAATGTCACACGACAACGAATTACACGAAGACGAACTGCGAGACGATGCCACAGAAGACGACAGGGAGGATGAGGTATCAAACAACGACACACGAAGAAACACCGACGAAGTAACAGAGAGGACGGAATGGGTAGAAAAGATTAGACAATGGATGGAGCCAGATACAGAGAGAACAAAGATCCCCTCCATGAAAGCCTACAACACCAAGAAATTAAGGGAGAAAACAAGTGAGGTCAATGAAATAATGGGCATAATACACACCACCAGTATCACAGAAACAAATAACTTGACATATGCAGGAGCAAGATTAGTAGCAGAACTGATGGGAATTCGAACACCAACACCACCAGCACAACCAACCCAACAGAAACCAAAACAGCAACCTCCTTGGAAAAGGCGCCTGGAAAAGCAAATCATGGTGATGAGATCTGACTTGAGTAAACTGAAAGAGATGGCAGAAAAAAAGGCTAAGAAGCAAGAAAACAAGGGAGGAACTCAACGAGAAATACAAAGTACAAGAGAGGGGACTAAACAACACAATAGAAGATGTAAAACAGAGGCTTAAGGCCAAAGCACATAAGATCCAACGGTACATGAACAGGAATAAGGGATACCAACAGAACAAACTATTTCGGAACCAACCAGAAAAGACTATACAGCCAACTAAGAGGGGAAGACAACCACCCAGAAATTCCTGAAGCCGAACCAAGTAAGAGACTCTGGGAAAACATATGGAGCAATCCGGTATCACACAACAAACATGCAACATGGCTCCAGGAAGTCAAGGAAGAAGAAACAGGGAGAAATAAAACAGATTCACAGACATCACGACAGACACAGTCAGACACCACTAAAGAAAATGGCCAAACTGGAAAGCCCCAGGTCCCGATGAAGTCCATGGATACTGGCTCAAACACTTCAAGGCCCTACACCCACGAATAGCAGAACAACTCCAGCATTGTATCTCAAATCACCAAGCACCCAAATGGATGACCACAGGAAGAACATCCTTAGTACAAAAGACAAGAGTAAGGGAAATATAGCCAGTAACTACAGGCCTATCACCTGCCTACCAATAATGTGGAAGTTACTAACAGGTATCATTAGTGAAAGGCTATACAACTACCTAGAGGAGACAAACACCATCCCCCACCAACAGAAAGGCTGCAGAAGGAAGTGTAGGGGCACAAAAGACCAGCTCCTGATAGACAAAATGGTAATGAAGAACAGTAGGAGAAGGAAAACCAACCTAAGCATGGCATGGATAGACTATAAGAAAGCCTTCGACATGATACCACACACATGGCTAATAGAATGCCTGAAAATATATGGGGCAGAGGAAAACACCATCAGCTTTCCTCAAAAAATACAATGCGCAACTGGAATACAATACTTACAAGCTCTGGAATAAGACTAGCAGAGGTTAATATCAGGAGAGGGATCTTCCAGGGCGACTCACTGTCCCCACTACTCTTCGTAGTAGCCATGATTCCCATGACAAAAGTACTACAGAAGATGGATGCCGGGTACCAACTCAAGAAAGAGGTAACAGAATCAACCATCTGATGTTCATGGACGACATCAAGCTGTATGGTAAGAGCATCAAGGAAATAGATACCCTAATCCAGACTGTAAGGATTGTATCTGGGGACATCAGGATGGAGTTTGGAATAGAAAAATGCGCCTTAGTCAACATACAAAAAGGCAAAAGTAACGAGAACTGAAGGGATAAAGCTACAGATGGGAGCAACATCAAACACATAGATGAGACAGGATACAAATACCTGGGAATAATGGAAGGAGGAGATATAAAACACCAAGAGATGAAGGACACGATCAGGAAAGAATATATGCAGAGACTCAAGGCGATACTCAAATCAAAACTCAACGCCGGAAATATGATAAAAGCCATAAACACATGGGCAGTGCCAGTAATCAGATACAGCGCAGGAATAGTGGAATGGACGAAGGCAGAACTCCGCACCATAGATCAGAAAACCAGGAAACATATGACAATACACAAAGCACTACACCCAAGAGCAAATACGGACAGACTATACATAACACGAAAGGAAGGAGGGAGAGGACTACTAAGTATAGAGGACTGCGTCAACATCGAAAACAGAGCACTGGGGCAATATCTGAAAACCAGTGAAGACGAGTGGCTAAAGAGTGCATGGGAAGAAGGACTAATAAAAGCAGACGAAGACCCAGAAATATACAGAGACAGGAGAAAGACAGAAAGAACAGAGGACTGGCACAACAAACCAATGCACGGACAATACATGAGACAGACTAAAGAACTAGCCAGCGATGACAATTGGCAATGGCTACAGAGGGGAGAGCTAAAGAAGGAAACTGAAGGAATGATAACAGCGGCACAAGATCAGGCCCTAAGAACCAGATATGTTCAAAGTACGATAGACGGAAATAACATCTCTCCCATATGTAGGAAGTGCAATACGAAAAGTGAAACCATAAACCACATAGCAAGTGAATGCCCGGCACTTGCACAGAACCAGTACAAAAAGAGGCATGATTCAGTGGCAAAAGCCCTCCACTGGAGCCTGTGCAAGAAACATCAGCTACCTTGCAGTAATAAGTGGTACGAGCACCAACCTGAAGGAGTGATAGAAAACGATCAGGCAAAGATCCTCTGGGACTATGGAATCAGAACGGATAGGGTGATACGTGCAAACAGACCAGACGTGACGTTGATTGACAAAGTCAAGAAGAAAGTATCACTCATTGATGTCGCAATACCATGGGACACCAGAGTTGAAGAGAAAGAGAGGGAAAAATTGGATAAGTATCAAGATCTGAAAATAGAAATAAGAAGGATATGGGATATGCCAGTGGAAATCGTACCCATAATCATAGGAGCACTAGGCACGATCCCAAGATCCTTGAAAAGGAATCTAGAAAACTAGGCTGAAGTAGCTCCAGGACTCATGCAGAAGAGTGTGATCCTAGAAACGGCACACATAGTAAGAAGAGTGATGGACTCCTAAGGAGGCAGGATGCAACCCGGAACCCCACACTATAAATATCACCCAGTCGAATTGGAGGACTGTGATAGAGCAAAAAAAAAAAAAAAAAAAAAAAAAAAAAAAAAAAAAAAAATAATAATAATAATAATAATAATAATGATAATAATACTACAAAAACCATCCAGTCGAATAGGATGACTGAGATAGACAAAATAATAATAATAATAATAATAATAATAATATTTTGAACAAATTCTGTTGAATAAAATGGCAGAATTCAGTGAATTAATCTCATATATATTATCTTTTCAATTTCTTATTACTCGCTTCTCTGGCTCAGCGAAATTTCTTAATAATTGGCCAATATTCCTTTCGGGAGAAATCTAAAAATAGCTAAATGTAATATTGCATTTTGAACAGGATTTTGCTGTTAATACTGGTTTTACCAGTATATTGGTGTACTAGAATGGCGGATCTCAGTTCCAGGTCAAGCAGGGGGTTATCGTCGGGGTTGGTATTATTCCATAAGCGAGGTCAATGTCAGGCCGGGGTCGTCTCAGATCATACTGAATATTTTTACTTTTAAACTGATCTAGTTCCCGAACATTCCTAGTCAAGTGCAGTCAGCTCCGCAATCGTTAAGGAACTCTCCCCAGCCCTAAAAACCAATGTCCTCTGACCTTTCCGAGGTCATATAACGCGAGTCACTGCTACTCAGCAACGAATACTTAAGAGGGGGAGATGTCATTTGATAGGGACTTCCATTATTTATCCTTCAATATGAAAATCTTTCATATTTATTTACATCATTTTTCTTCCTCAGTTTATAGTATTTCCTATTATCTTCATTTCTCACTGATGTTATTTTTTCATATTGGCGATATTAATAGCGTTACCGTTTATTATATATATATATATATATATATATATATATATATATATATATATATATATATATATATATATATGTGTGTGTGTGTGTGCGTGTGTGTGTGTGTGTACAACTGAATCACGAAAGTTAGGAACGTGATAAATCCATAAATAAAGATATATGCCACGAAGGAAAATAAACGACGGAGTATCCGCGAGACCTTTCGACGTTTAAACTTCCTTTACTAAGCATGTTTAAGAATGACCTCAAAGATATAATTACAGGCTTAAATAAAAATTAGTTGCCTTAGAGTTATCTTCGTTGTAATCCATGTCTAACATATATTGTGAATATGGTTTTGTTTACCAAAGTTCTGAATAGCTGTCACCTATAATCCTTTAATTGTCTTAAACTTTTAATTGCACCCATTGTTTATGCTTGTTTGGGAAGGTTACTCATCTTCCAGGTGTGTCGGATTCTAGGTACTAATCTCTTTATAATCCTTATCTGTCAGTTATACGAATCTTCTTGTTTTGTCTTTTTCCTCATGTATGACAGTTCTGCTTAGTAAAGACGTTTAAACGTCATAAGGTCTCGTGGATACTCCGTCGTTTATTTTCCTTCGTGGCATATATCTTTATATATATATATATATATATATATATATATATATATATATATATATATATATATATATATATATATATATATATATATATATATATATATATATATATATATATATATAGTATATGTTACCCCCTTAAACGAAGATCAATCTCTGACGTCATCAAGCAAAATTATTAATGTTATGCTCTCATACTGGCGATATTTATAGCATTATTTTTTCATATATAATATATATATATATATATATATATAATATATATATATATATATATATATATGTATATATAGTATATGTTACCCCCTTAAACGAAGATCCATCTCTGACGTCATCAAGCAAAATTATTAATGTTATGCTCTCATACTGGCGATATTTATAGCATTATTTTTTCATATATATATATATATATATATATATATATATATATATATATATATATATATATATATGTATATATATAGTATATGTTACCCCCTTAAACGAAGATCCATCTCTGACGTCATCAAGCAAAATTATTAATGTTATGCTCTCATACTGGCGATATTTATAGCATTATGTTTTCATATATAAATATATATATATATATATATATATATATATATATATATATATATATATATAGTATATGTTAATCCCCTTACCCCCTTAAACGAAGATCAATCTCTGACGTCATCAAGCAAAATTATTAATGTTATGCTCTCATACTGGCGATATTTATAGCATTATTTTGTCATATAAACTATATATATATATATATATATATATATATATATATATATGTATATATATATATATATATATATATATATATATATATATATATATATATATACTTGTTACCCCTTATACGAAGATAAATCTCTGACGTCATCAAGCAAAATCATAGCCATAGATCTCCAACCAATCACTCATTTTGCAAATCGAACTTACGCAGCGTCTTTAAACAAAAAACAAAGGAACAAAACCAACAACAACAACAACAACAACATCCGGAACAACAAACAAAACAACACTGGAGGACCTCTTCAAGTCCCCCTCCACTCAAGACCGCGTCATGAATATTCCGGACTTGATAATCCACGGAAGTCAATGCGAAAGCGTAGATTAGCACCAACACGAGGACTCTATTTAATAGAACTCCGTCGCTTTCTTCACCTTCGATATAGCTGCCGATCGACTACAGATGCAAAAACGTGTATTACAAATCGTTTACTATAAACGTTAGTCACCAAACTTCTATAACAAAACGTTTACTACAAACGTTAATCACCAAACTTCCATTACAAAACGTTTACTACAAACGCTATTTGCCAAACTTCCGTTACAAAACGTTTACTACAAACGTTAATCACCAAACTTCATTTACAAAACGTTTACTACAAACGTTAATCACCAAACTTCATTTACAAAACGTTTACTACAAACGTTAATCACCAAACTTCTATTACAAAACGTTTACGACAAACGTTAATCACCAAACTTCCGTTACAAAACGTTTACTACAAACGCTAATTACCAAACTTCCATTACAAAACGTTTACTACAAAAGTTAATCACCAAACTTCCATTACAAAACGTTTACTACAAACGTTAATCACCAAACTTCATTTACAAAACGTTTACTACAAACGTTAATCACCAAACTTCTATTACAAAACGTTTACGACAAACGTTAATCACCAAACTTCCGTTACAAAACGTTTACTACAAACGCTAATTACCAAACTTCCATTACAAAACGTTTACTACAAACGTTAATCACCAAACTTCCATTACAAAACGTTTACTATAAACGTTAGTCACCAAACTTCCATAACAAAACGTTTACTACAAACGTTAATCACCAAACTTCCATTTCAAAACGTTTACTACAAACGTTAATCACCAAACTTCCATTACAAAACGTTTACTACAAACGTTAATCACCAAACTTCCATTACAAAACGTTCATCACAAAACCTTTACTACAAACGTTGATCACAAAATGCTTATTAGATAACGTTTATAACTAAATATTTATTACTACCCGTTTATCACAAAAACATTTATTACAAAACGTAAATCACAAAACGTGTATTAAAATTCCGTTTATCACAAAATATTTGTTGCAAAACGTTGATCACAAACCCTGGTCACATAACGTTCATTACAAAATGTTGATAAAGACGTTTATTACCAAACGTTGAACACAAAAATTTTATTACAAGACATACAATACAGTGTTTATTAAAAGACGCTGACCACAAAACGTTTATTACAAAACGGCCATTATAAATCATTGATCACAAAACTATTGTTAAAAAACTTTCATACAAAAACGTTAATTGGCAAAACGTTCAGATTCGCAAAAAAAAAAAAAAAAAAAAAAAAAAAAAACTAATAACCAAAACATGAAAGTATGAAATTATCGAAAAAAAGACAAAAAGTACGTATGCAACTGTGGAGGAGACTTTATGTTTTATTTATTTTATATATATATATATATATATATATATATATATATATATATATTATATATATGTATATATAAAATTCTACCCTATCTAAAAGTCTAAGAAACCAATATGGTTAACTCAACATATAAAACTACGATCATTCAAACCGATGATGCCATAAGCTTTAAACAGAAGGGTTCCATTACGTCAACATCGATGAAGATACGAGGAAAAATATCGAATCTATAAAAATTGCTATCCTCTCTCTCTCTCTCTCTCTCTCTCTCTCTCTCTCTCTCTCTCTCTCTCTCTGACGCATCGCTCTGATATAGAAGTCAGCCTGCAACTTACACCAGCCTGCGAAAAAGAAAAGAAAAAAAAAAACACAATCGGGGAGCAAATGAATACATCAGCGCATCACTGGAGAGCCATTAATAACGTGTTTATCCCTCTTTACGCAAATTGCCATTGATGGGAATCGTGTTCACTTTCATCCTGGAAATTAAAGCCTCCGTTGCAGTCTATTGCAAACGCCCAAGATCTCTGTGTATTGGTGTTGTTTGTGAAATGCTATCGGGCGGGCTCTTTTCTTTCTTCTTTCTAGTATTATTTTTTTTTAGAGCTAATCAGCGGCGCCAGATTTGTCGATGGGGGAGCATTTCTACGCCTACTCTCTCTTCTCTTCTCCGGACGAGAAGGACCTTTCAGCAACCGACTGGTTATGTGTGGACGCCCTTCTGGTCCTCCGGTGTTGGTGCGCCTTGATGTTGCAGTGATAACAATTGCAATTATTACGTAAGCTGCATTACCAGCTAGAAGTTATTTTCGAGATATTAATAACCATTAAGTGGCAAAATTCGCCCCCCTTTAGTTGATCATGCTAAGTGGGACAAACGACCACTTAGAAGAATAGACGCTCGTCGAATTATTTTTGTTATAATCTTCGACTTCTTTTACCTCCTTCGTTTCCTAAATTTTCGTACTATCTTCATCCCCCCACCCCCCCCTTTACACCGCCGCCACTATTTCTCACAAACTACATCAAGATTTACTCATATTGTGATGGTGATGGTGTCTACCTGTGACAACTTTATCAAGAAACGTCTATTCCTGGCACTTCTCTCCACTTCCTGTTAAACCATCCCATCAAATTCAATTCTATTCTACTTCAATTGTGTCTCGTTAGAACACAAGTTTCACATGTAAATGAGCGTTCCCTGAATAATTTCTCTGCTCTACACTTCTCTATATATTCTCCCCCCGCCATTCTTTCCCCCGAAACACTTATTTATTCAATAGACCCCTCCTATAAAGTTAATCGACTGGTTCAAATCTATCCCTTTTCGGCTAAGATACGCAATGAATGCAGGTGGCACATGCAAATGGCGGCGTGTCTGACACCATGTTGACAAAATGTCCTTGCAAGTTACCAGTTTTCTTGTGACTTTCCTTTACGGATCTTTCCTAGGTAGTGACCCCAAGCAAAGTTCAGGGGTCGTCGTTATCTAGGACTATGTCTCTGGGGTCATTATCTTCATGACATTTAGCGGTCTTTTGTTTATGTTTTTTCCAGTAATCCCCAACGGACTTTCACTCAAGGTCTATAGACCTTGCTTGCGCTAAACACGTCGCAAAAGGTGGACATATACCTTTTCTTCACTTACGTTAATTCTCTTCCGTCTATCAACTCTTCAAACCGATTACCGTCTTCATCAGGTAAAGGAGTCATTGGCCATGAGAATTGTAACGCCAGATAACCAATCATTCTGAGATCTTCAGACAAGGTTAAAGAGTCGTATTCCTAGATACCCAGTCGATTTGCCCAGAATATTTGTCCTAAGAAAAATTAATAAATAAATAAACAAATATATAATTAATTTGAATAATTTACAGAAGCTGGATCGGAAGATGTTTGAAAGACTCAACAGAGTGGTTTAATAAATCATGTCTTTTTATCGGAAATTCAACAAAACAAGGCGTGATCCGACCTCCAGCTTACTCGGGACGCATGCAAGATTTTCCCCTCACGCATAAGTTGCAAACATTACATTGCTAACTTTTAACGGAGATAAAACGTGCCAAAATCTACGGTCAAATGAAGCCTTGTTTCACCAACGAAAATTTAAACAAAATGCTATACTTTACCAGAAATTATTTTTCTGTACAGTTTTATATGCACATTACTTATCTTTTACATTTTCATTCTAATAAATAATTCATAAATATTCCATCCTAAAATTCCGGTATCTTTAACTCAACGCAAAACACCTTTTTCAGACCTTTATAGTCTCTTCCATATACCTTTCCTACCCCTAACAAGACAAGAACAAGAACAAGAACAAGAACAACAATAACAAAGTAGTTTGTATTAAAATAACATTAGAGCGTGTACTGAACTGGGTAAACATAACCATTCCCAACAATGGCGGGAAGGTTGTTCATCACATACGTAGATATCTATGATTCAATTCAACACTTCAGCTGCTTCGATGTTGGATTGACGACATTTACAAACCGTGCAGGTCATGTTTTAGATTGAAAATGTCTACTGACGAAAAAACATTTTACAAAAAATTAAAATTAAAATTATGCCGTATTAATGTTTTTTTATAATATATAAAATTATTTATTAATTATACAAAAATATTATATTATTTATAATATATAAAATATTATATATATATATATAGAGAGAGAGAGAGAGGAGAGAGAGAGAGAGAGAGAGAGAGTCCCTTATGGACATTTCTATATTATATATATATATATATATATATATATATATATATATATATATATATATATATATATTACACAAGCGTGACTTTTACATTCACAAACTATTAGCCATAAACACAAAATATTAGTGAAATTATATATATATATATATATATATATATATATATATATATATATATATGTCATATCACATTTCCCGTGATTCATATACATATATCGAGCTACAATGTCCTTTAATATCTAATTCGCTCTACCTCGGAATTAATATATTTTCATATATGCTTAACCGAAGGAGAATTTTTTCTCGATAATAGACTTACCTGGACCAGGGAGCGAACCCACCCCTGGTCCAGGCAAGTCTATTATCGAGAAAAAAATTCCCCTTCGGTTAAGCATATATGAAAATATATTAATTCCGAGGTAGAGCGAATTAGATATTAAAGGACATTGTAGCTCGATATATATATATATTATATAATATATATATATATATATATATATATATATATATATATATATATATTGGTAGGCGTGTATGGAACAAACGCACTATACCAAGACTACTTCAAACTATTTCCAAACAGGACAGGAGCGTATCCGACAGAGCCTTGGGCAATTGCCAAAATAGAGAGAGAGGCGGCCCGTAATAAAAGGACCCCTTCCGCCTAGCTTCATAAGAGAACTTTTTTCTTTCCTTTTTTTTTTTATCTCAGGTTCACTTTGATCTCTCTCTCTCTCTCTCTCTCTCTCTCTCTCTCTCTCTCTCTCTCTCTCTCTCTCTCTCTTTGCAGCGACAGGAAATTCCATCGCGACCAAAAATTGCTTTGATCTTCGGCGCCCGACTTCCGGTCAGGGGAGGTCATTCAAATACAGGGATCATAATGCCGAGTTTAACGGAACTTATTTATTAGGCTTAGGGGCAGGTTCTTCCAGAGGAGAAGGTCAAATAACATCGTGCGTTTTATCGTTCATATCTACCCGTCCTTTGCGAGGATAAGGTACAGAATAGCCTTACTGTTTTATTGTTATTTACTTATCTAAATTTTTCATTTTTTATTTAATTTTTTTTACATACATATTATAATTTTTTTTTATTTTTTCTGTAATTTTTTAATATAACTTTACTGTGCATAATTTTAGTGCTTAGTATGTTTTCCTGTTTTAAGATATTCATAAATTTTTACATGTTCAACATACTGATGTTCATTGAATTTCTAAATATTGCGAGATTTTTATGAATTATGCAGTGCGTGGTTTTAATGTTCACGTGTATATCTTTAATTATAGCCATTGAGGATGCGACTATGAGTCGTAACACGTCGGCAAAATAAATGTACCCGAGTACGATGCGTTTCCCTATGGTTCCCCTGATGAGATGTACCTAGAGCTGTAGCTCCGTCTTCTAAGGATATATATATATATATATATATATATAAAGAGTAAGACCAGCACTCGTACATAAAACCTCCTTTATTTTGTTATGACTACCGGTTTCGGAGTAACTGTCTCCATCATCATGTCTATACAAAAACACAGAAAATAGTGATCACCCTCTAAGGTTAGATTCATTTTCCATTCTATCCAGTCGAGTGGCCCCCATGGAGCTGGCAGTAGTAGAAAGTCTCTACACTTTAAAGTTGAAATCTTCCCTCAGTAACAACGAGAGGTCCACGGAGATGCTGTGTTTTTACATTTTTAGTGTGTATGTTCGTATGCCTTCATGATGCAGGTATTTACTTTTTCTTTAATATTGCTTCCTTTCCTTTTTATATGCTTGTACATTAATCTTTTTTTTATTATATATACAATGTAACCTTTGTGTAACATTTCTTCATTCTAATGATCGATTGAATTTAGTGATTTTTTTTTCTCTGTGTTTTTGTATAGACCTGATGATGGAGACAGTTACTCCGAAACCGGTAGTCATAACAAAAATAAGCGATGGTTTTTATGTACAAGTGCTTGGTCTTACTCTTTCTATCAAGACTCCGTTTTCCAAGGGATAGATCAGTTGCAGATATATTATCTATATATATATATATATATATATATATATATATATATATATATACACACACACAAACAATAACACAAACACCTTGATATAAGCCTGTACCTTCGTTAATTCGCGAGTGTCTGGCTAGGTATTTACATTTTAATATATCAATATTTATTTTTAGACAAAAACACACACAAACACCTTCACATGTATGTATCTTCATTAAGAGGTGTGTTTTATTATGATAATTATTTAAACATACACACGTATAGTCATACAAATTACTGTGTAAGTGTGCTATGCAATGTCAAGTATTTACACTCACAAAAACACACCCATCTACACTTGAGTACACGGTGTACACGGTAGCGTATGTCTTTGTAAAACAATATCGATATGATAGTTATGCTCTGTATTTTTTCATCTGTCCATCCGCTTTGGTGTTTGCGCATGGTAACACTGCGTCCTGGGCTATAAATAATACATATCCTGTTTCGAATATTAACGGTGTAATTCACATACAGTAAGTTATTAAAACACTTTTCAGTTGCAAATGTACACCCAGATATCCTTTTATTTACCTAAAACTTACACATAGCGTAACTATTTAAAGCCCCGGACGCAGTGTTACCATACGAAAACACCACAGGCAGATGGACAGATGGAAAAAAAACAGAGTATAGGTGTACATAACACAAAAATGTATTGCTGGTGACAGAAATTAATTTCTCGATACAATGTGGTTCGGATCCCACAATAAGCTGTAGGTCCCGTTGCTAGGTGACCAATTGGTTCCTAACCACGTAAAAATATCTAATCCTTCGGGCCAGCCCTAGGAGAGCTGTAAGTCAGCTCAGTGGTCTGGTTAAACTAAGATATACTTAACACATAAATGTTTACAGGTTACAATTAAATAGATTCCTTTAGTAATGTGTATTAAGAGACACAAGGCTAATTCAGCTCCGTGTAATATTTTCCTATTTTCGCTTACTCGGGGAGTATGCCTATAAGCTACTTTGTTGGTGTTGTTGTTGATGGGGGGGGGGGGGGTACGAAAGGTCTATGGAGGAGCCTAAAAGGTCTGAAAAAGGTGTCTCGCGTTGAGTTAAAGCTACAGGAATTTTAGGATAGGATATTTATGATTTATTTATTAGAATGAAAATGTTAACAATATATAGTGCTTGTTAAACAGTACAGAAAAATTATTTATAATAAAATATATCGTATTTACTTTAATTTTCGTTGGTGAAACAACGCTCTATTTGACCACAGATTTCAGCACGTTTTAATTTACGTTAAAAGTTAGGAATATAATATTTACAACTTCTGCGTGAGGGGGAACTCTTGCACACGTCCCGATTAAGCTGGAGGTAGGAGTACGCCTTGTTACTAAAGGCAATCCATTTGTTACAAAATCTTAAAATTACATAATAATATTAAAGCGAGGCATGAATCAGAAAAGGTAACACAATCTAGCAAATTCAAGTAACGCTGAGACTGGTCACTACTTGGATGGGTGATCACCCTCGAACAAGCATTGGAGAGGGCGTCGGGCTAGCTAGGGAAGACCCAGGGCCCTCTCCCACCCACGTTGTTCTTGAGCCTGATCAGTTTACCATTTCAAAATCTACTTCGAATCTATGTGATTGATTGATTGATGGTACGGTATCTGGCATCGCAGTCCACACTGCGCCACAGGTGGCAGGCTACTCAAAGGTACCGCTTAAGGTACAGCTTCATTTTCCCCTCATAGCAAGTGAATAACCAGCGCTACAAATAAGCCTCCCCTCTCAGAGCAAATCAGCTTAACGTCATTAAGCTGACGGGGCTATAGCCAGCTTATACGTGATTAGGGTGTAACATCGCTGGAGTAGGCTTCGGATACTTCGTGATTGAGAGGGGGGGCTGATGGACGTGGGTTGGAGGAGGAGGAGGAGGAGGAGGAGGAGGAGGAGGAGGGAGTGGAGGAGCGAGCGGAGGGAGTTGGAGATCGTGTATGTTTCTGGTATAATAATAGTAGTCTGGATTTTAAGCTGGTTTCCAAAATGTTCTGTTGTTCAAAATGCAGAATATGAAACTAATTGGCTGATGAACTACTGAAAATAGACGATTATCTAATG
>NC_061092.1:35226650-35241650 GCF_015104395.2 Macrobrachium nipponense | reverse complement strand
CAGCGTTCCTCCATTAAATGCAAGATCCTCACGGTCGTAAACTAGCTTAATCTCTTTATGTTAATAACTAAAGACCCTGCCTCCTGGCTAACTACCTAAACAGACACACACAAGCTCACACACACACACACACACACACACACACACACACACACACATATATATATATATATAATATATAATATATATATATATATATATATATATATATATGGGGATACAATCCACAATGAAGTAAATTCCTCTTGTAGTTTAAAATATATATTACTTGTATAGGATTAAAGCTTCGACCATCAACTGTGGTCTTGTTCACTAAAGTGTGATATGTCACATCAAGGAACTGACCAAAGAAAGAGCACAAGCATTTGAAAAAAACAACGGTTAGGAAAACAAGCTAGTTCAAATTATGAATGATCAGGCGGTTGAGCCCTCGTTCTTTCCAGAATTCGTCTTGATCTTCGTGGGGGAATGTTTCTATTGTCAACTGCTTGTTCTATGGTGGTTGGGTGTTAGTTGGAGAAATGACCTGAGTGGAGTAAACAGGAGAGGAAGCAAGCATCGTTATTGGCACATATATTTCTAAAGTTTGAATATTTTCCCTTTCCTACATATCTCCTCACAAATAGCTGTATTTTTCTGTAATGCCAGTATTTCCTGCAAAGGTCTCGTTTAATGAAATTAACGCCCCTTCTACTACTCGTCTCAAAGTCCGGTCGTTACATGCAAAAACAACCTTTGTACCTTTAAATTTATAGCGTGGTTTTTCTCCCCATGTATGTTGCGCAATTGCACTGTATGAATTTTAAAGGTACAAAGGTTGTTTTTGCATGTAACGACCGGACTTTGAGACGAGTAGTAGAAGGGGCGTTAATTTCATTAACGAGACCTTTGCAGGAAATACTGGCATTACAGAAAATACAGCTATTTTGTAGGAGATATGTAGGAAAGGGAAAATTTCAAACTTTAGAAATATATGTGCCAATAACGATGCTGCTTCCTCTCCTGTTTACTCCACTCAGGTCATTTCTCCAACTAACCACCCAACCACCATAGAACAAGCAGTTGACAATAGAAACATTCCCCCACGA
Source organism: Macrobrachium nipponense (assembly GCF_015104395.2). NCBI lineage: Eukaryota > Metazoa > Arthropoda > Malacostraca > Decapoda > Palaemonidae > Macrobrachium > Macrobrachium nipponense. Next base: position 35,240,562 of record NC_061092.1, on the reverse strand, counting down.
AGATCAAGACGAATTCTGGAAAGAACGAGGGCTCAACCGCCTGATCATTCATAATTTGAACTAGCTTGTTTCCTAACCGTTGTTTTTCAAATGCTTGTGCTCTTCTTGTCAGTTCCTTGATGTGACATATCACACTTTAGTGAACAAGACCACAGTTGATGGTCGAAAGCTTTAATCCTATACAAGTAATATATATTTTAAACTACAAGAGGAATTTACTTCATTGTGGATTGTATCCCCATTTACTTAGAGGTACGACATAGTACCTGGCTTCTGCATATATATATATATATATATTATATATATATATATATATATTATGAAGATAAAAGGCCCATAAAACACTATTTGAACGTTGCAACCATAAATTTCGAACACTTCCTTCTGTACTCCTGATTACAGAAGGAAGTACTCGAAAATATATGGTTGCAACGGTCAAATAGCGTTTTATCGGTCTTTTATCTTCATATTATACTGTTGTATTACAGTAAGAGACATTAATATATATCTATATATATATATATAATATACATATATATCTATATACATATATACTACATATATATATGTATATATATATATGTATATAGATATATATATATAGATAGATATATATATATATATATATATATATATATATATATATATATATAATATGAACACCTTTAACTAAAGCACTGAATTGGGCACCTACTATGAGATTCAGGGCCTCTGTAACACGGTTTTTTCGCAATAACTTTTTATCTATGCATTTCATAAATATAACGCTTATTCAGAATACATATATCTACACATAAATTTTGACTGTATTCTGCATTACGTAGGTTGAATAAATTTGGTACTTATAATGTAAAAGTGACCTTTTTTGAAGACGGGACCAACTTACTCAGAGAAAAGGTTTTCGAACGAACTCGTACGTAACTTATGACGGCATTTCTTCCCTCTTTCTCGATGGATGATTGGCTGTACGTAACGAAGGCTAAACCTCTGGCAACAATGACATACAAATTTAAATACAAGCAAAGCAGTTACACCTTTATGAACTCTGGAACCTCTCCACTGATAATTGTCATAATGAACAAACCAACAAAATATGTCATAAATTCAAAAACACTTCGATTATTAGTCTAACTCCCAAAATAGGTTTCCTAAAAAATTACAGTCAAATTTATCGGTCACAATCAGATTGACAAGATGTAGGGAATAGCTGGTAATTTTCAAAAACATAGTAGACAAGCTTGATTTGATAACTGCTATATCCAATGTCAAGCAATTTTTATTTATTGGCTATCTACCTATTTACTGAAAAAAAAAAACAGCCGGTACCGTATATTGGCTTTAAACCTTCACCAATAATTATCGTCAGAATGATGACTTCATGAGGCTCCACCCACTTTCGCCTCGTTATAATTCAGGATAACACTGAAGGCTACCCATGGGCACTGTTGGATTAGAAAATTTAACATCTGTCTATAAAAACTAATTTCTCGAGTAGTTGTAAGAAGTGCTAAATGATCCTCAAGGATCCCAGCAGTTGGCCTAAACGTTTAATTCATGTATATTACTGCTATACTGTTGCGGCACTACTGTTACAGTAGTATTACTACGCTAGCACTGATACCCCACCCACATCTATGTATCGTTCTGCCATTCATAAAGTCTTTGGGTTTCAGAGCCGATGGAGTTTCTGCCTGGTGGATGGGCGGGGCAACATTTCGTCAAAAGGCGTGTTTACCTTGCTACGTAATGAATGTTTTTCGACTCTTGCTCGTAATCATTGGCCATGGCGTCGGCTAGATCATTTTACTCTATAAAAACAAAATTAAAAACTATCGGGTTTAGGTTATTGATAATGCTGACAAAATTTGTGTGTGGTTGTAAAATATACATATGTCAACTTTCAGCTACATCCGATGCTTTGACAAGGAGCAAAGTCCAAAAAACCGTGTTACAGAGACCCTGAATCTCATAGTAGCTGATTGTGGCCTAGAAATATGTCGGACGTAGAGGCCTCACAAGAATAAACACTGGGAAAACCATAAAAGATTTCAATTCTGGTCCCTTGAATTATTAACGGACAGTATGATGATAGTGAAACGCGTAAGAGAACATGTAGAAATGAAAGTGGCAAGATTGTGAAAACCTGAACAACTATGTGAAAGGTTAAAGAGCCTGTGACAGTATGAGGGTTGGGAGTTTATGCAAGCAAAGTTAGGCCTATGAAGATAATGATGAAACAATGGAAACGGTTGATTCGTATGATTATTGAAAGAAAATGTAAAGGATGTTCGTCATTTTAGATAAGAGTTGAAGCGAACAAGGTCGTATGTAAAAGATCTGGAAGAGTCGCGGGATCTATGGGAGCCAGGACTGGCATGACTCAAGGAAATGCTAAACCAACTTTCTTTTATGGGTGTAAGGTGAGGATATTGGGTACGCATATGGGAAAAATGACTTCAGAGATTAATTATTTACTAATTCTGCCTCTGATTAACATATTCAGAGTCACGGGAGGGGCTGGAATGGGGAAAAATGTGGATATTATACGTAGATGAAACGGTAAAAAAATGTGGAGCAAGAGTAACGACGCTTAATGGTGCTGTGAGATGGCCTGGCCAAGTGAGAATAATGGAAGATGGCAAGTTGGTGAAATAGAGTGTTTAATAATTCAAGTTTTGGAAATGAGGATAAGAGCTAAACAACATTTGGGAAGATGGGAAAGACAAGAATTTAGAACTAAAGGCCCTTAATATTCGAGAAGCAATATTGAATGCAACATAGAGGTGAAGAGCGCATTGGATGCAAGAGGATTTGACGCGATGATGATAAGCTTTCTGTGTTGGTGCCTGAATTGACTACGATTTCGGGTTTCATTCAATATAATACAATTAAAAATGCAAATGATGCAACGATAGTATCTTGATTTTTCAGAAACCACCACCTGTTTGGGAAAGTTCAGTGAATCTATATATATACACACACATATATATATATATATATATATATATATATATATATATATATATATATATATGTGTGTGTGTGTGTGTGTGTGTGTGTGTGTGTGTGTGTAATCTTCAGATTCTACCTTCTACAAAGCAGTAATGGGTGTGCGGTAAAAGCAAATACATTACATACATACATACATACACACATACATACACACATGTGTGTACATAAGTAATAAATATATACATAAATATATATATATACGTACAAACACGAGTACCTTAAGATTGAAACGTCTACACATATATATTCATGTGGAATGTTATAAAAGTCTCTCTTTTATGATGAATTAAGGTGAAAATTACCCTACTGCCCTCACCACCATCTCTGAGAGACACCATAAAACTTCTCCTTGAGAGAGAGAGAGAGAGAGAGAGAGAGAGAGAGAGAGAGAGAGGAGAGAGAGAGAGTTACCCTTCTACAGTATGCTTAACAAATTAAAGGCTGGCACAACGCGAAGGCTAAGGAAGACCTGGAGCCCAAGGTTGATTACACACTATTCATAGAAGGAGCAGCTCTGCATAAGGGCAAACAAATTCCTCAATATAGTCAATATTCGGGGTCAACAAAGGTCACAACACATTACAGGAGGTACTGACAACAGAGCTTAACCAACAGCTAACTTACCTCTGGGGTTTATTCACTGAAAACTAATGTCTCACAAAACGACATTATCTTGGGGTCAAAATAGGTCAACGCACACCAAAGGAAGTACTGACACGAAATATTAGCCAACTAACCTTATCTCTGGGGTTTATCCAGTGAAAAATGGCATGGCCTATGAAACAAAATGTATCTTGACCAAGGTCAAAAGGTCACGGGTTGATCATCAAATAACAAGAGATTTATCCGAATGTGTCGCAGACAAAAGCCACATGTTAATTAGTGTGATTAAGGCCAGGAGCTTACACAATGAAACAGGTCATGAACAGCGCAATTAAAAAACATGCTGACTAAGGCCAAAGGTCAAGTTTAAAGGATAACAACGGATGCAGGTCACAGAGGTCTACGTGACCCCGTGTATAATGAATCTCTTTCTTCGTCCTGTAGATTTTGTGAAAGAAATATCTTTACGAGTAAGTGTTCTCGCTTCTAGTTCCATGACCAAAGACAATATAAATCATGACATGTTTTTATTACCGTAAAGTTATTACTCTGAAGTACCTTCAAAACTTCCATGACATGAGGCTATACATGCATGACTACGAAAATACGAACTACGAATACACATGAGATATACATGCTTACAATACCAAATACAACGGTGAACTCTCGCCATTGGAATTCTACTGTCTGAGGTGAAAACTGGGAGGGGAGGGAAGGGAGGGGGGGGGTACCTGTCTATAATAAAGATTGGGGGAGGGGTGTGAGAAGAGGCCAGATAAAAAGAAATTGGCAAACACTTTTGAAAAAATGTAACATTCCAAAACAAGGTGATTACAGTCTGAGCCCAATAACCTTTACCTACCACCACACGAAGGCACACACACACACACACACAGTATAAATTTTAAAAAGTCCTTTTTTAGTTACTAGTAATATATATGTGCATATTATATATAGTATATATATATATATATGGAGAGAGAGAGAGAGTGAGAGAGAGAGAGAGAGAGAGACCGTTCAGTCATTACGGAATGTGGTGATCGATATCTCCGAAGTGAAGCACTGTTTGGTCTCGACGTAGCAAAGGACCAAATTCTTAGGAGGGTGTGTGGGGGGGGGGGGGCCGTGTGGTCGTTCATACTCCGCCATTCCACCCTCGGGCCGCCTTCGCCTACAACTCCCTCCGGTTCCATCAAGAAATCGCCGCCAAGTTCCTGAAATTCATTATGTCAAATCCAGCATCGATTCAAGGAGGAACAAAAGCTCCTGGTTACGCATCGTCAAGGGATGGTGGTCTTGTAGGAGCTGTGTAGGCCTATGCTTTTGTATGTGTTTGTTCTCCTTCACACGAACGCTCGCACACGAACACACACACGTGTGTATATATATACTATATATGAAAATGAGAAGAGAGGACTCAACTGTCAGGGGGTGAGAGAATGGCCGCAAGACAGAGGTGAATGACGAATTCTGTACAAGTCTTTTAGAAGTGTCGCTGATGAGACTTCGGAACGAAACTTGGATCAAGTTTCAACATTTAACTGACGAATATGTCGAGATGATTAACCCAAGAGTCAGTCGCCTACATACATAACCGGAATGGATTTGCTCGTTTTCGCCATCGTTGGTTGATAACTGGGCAAAGGGGATTAAAAACGAGAAGAAAACAAGGAAAAATGAGCACGAGCCGAAGTTTCTGTACAGCGTATAATGTCGTATGAACCTCGGCCCGTTAAACTTTCAGCCACAGCCCGGTGGGGGCCTGTCCTATAGCGTTGGCAGATGCATGATCATGGCTAAATTTAACCTTAATTAAAATAAAAAGTACTGAGGCTAGAAGGCTGCAATTTGGTATGTTTGATGATCGGAGGGTGGATGATCAAGATGCCAATTTGCAGCCCTCTAACCTCAGTAGTTTTGATGATCTGAGGACGGACTGACAACGAGCCACCTTAATAGCTTTCTTGTAAAGAAAGCTACTATGTACAAAAACACTTTTCTGCTTAAAATAAAATCTACATCCACGCCAGCAGTTTATCTTCTTTCCTTCAGCACAAAAATCTGCCAATTGCTCTCGTCCAAAGTGGGCAAGAGGTAACGGTTAGGAGAGGGAGGAGGAGAGGGAGGGAGGTGGTGAAGGGGAGGGGGGGATTTGGAAGGATAATTGTGATAGCAACAATAGCAGCAGAAGCAGCACCAGGAGTAGCAGTATCAGTGAAAGTAGTAAATGTTGTTATCGTAAGACAGCATCCATACAAGAGGGAAGGAAATAGTTAGGAGGGAGAGAGAGAGAGAGTGAGAGGGGGGGGGGGGGGGAAGGGGGGGGGTGGAAGAGGGATTTGGAAGGATAATAGTAATAGTAGCAGTAGCAGTAATAGTAGCATTTATTATCATAAAACAGCATCTAAATAAGAAGGGGAGGTAACAATTAGTAGAGAGAGGAGAGAGGAAAGGGGGGGGGTGCGGGAATGGAGGAAGGATTTGGAAAGATGATAGTAACAGTAGCAATAAAGCAGTAGCAGTAAAAGTAGCAATTGTTACCATAAAATAGCATCTAAACAAGAAGAGGAGGTAACAGTTAGTAGGGGGGAGGGAGGGAGGGAAGGGGTGAAAGAGAGATTTGGAAGGATAATAGCAATAGCAGTAATAGCAGCAGAAGCAGCAAAGTAGCAGTAGCGGTAAAAGTAACGGTAAAAGTAGAAACCATGGCAGTAACTGTTGCTGTCATATAAAATAGCATCCAAACACGAGGGGAAGCTAACCGGAGAGGGAAGGGGGGGGGATGGTTGGGATGGAGGAGGAATTTGGAAGTACAATAGCAGTAATAGCAGCAGAACTAGCAGCAGGAGTAGCAGTAGCGGTAAAAGTAGTCACTGTTGTTGTTATAAAATAACATCCGAAGCCTCGCACCTAGGTTACAATGAACTCAAATCCGATTAATTCAGTTCCTTGTGATGTTTAGGCTAACAAACGTCTAGTTGGAGAGAGAGAGAGAGAGAGAGAGAGAGAGAGAGAGAGAGAGAGAGAGATAACGAAGGGGGAGGTAGGCTTTGAAAAGCTAATAGTAGTACTAACAGCAGTATTAGTAGTAGTAGTAGTTACTAGAAAGGGAAGGAGCGGGCTTTGACGACAGTAGTAATAGTTGTTGTCGCTGTGGTACTAGTTACTAGACAAAGGGGGAGGGGGCTGGCTGGAGATAGGAGAGTAGTTGTAGCAGTAGTAAGTGCTGGTAGTTACTAGACAAAGGGGGAGGGGGCTTTGGAGATAGTAGTAGTAGTTGTAGTAGTAGTGCTGGTAGTTACTAGACAAAGGGGGAGGGGGCTTTGGAGATAGTAGAAGTAGTAGTAGTAGTAGTAGTACTAGTTCTGGTAGTTACTAGACAGAGGAGGAAGAAGGCTTTGAAAAGATAGTAGTAATAGTACTGATAGTAGAATTAGTAGTTGTGGTTACTAGCTGCTAGACAGAGGGGGAGGGGGATTTGAAAATAGCAGTAGTAGTACTGGTAGTTACTAGACAGAGCAGAAGGAAGGCTTTGAAAAGATAGAAGTAGTATTAATAGTAGTATTTATAGTAATAGTGGTACTAGTTGCTAAACAGAGGGGGAGGGGCCTTGGAATACAGTAGTAGCAGTAGTAGTAGTTTTAGTAGTAATAGTAGTAGTAGTAGTAGTTACTAGATAGAGGGAGAGGGCTTTGAAAATTATTAGTATACTATTTGTGGTATTAGTTACTAGACAGAGGGGGAGAGAGCTTTGCTTTGAAGATAAAAGTACTAGTTGTGGTATTAGGGCTTTGAAACACCAGTAATAGAAGTATTAAAAGTAGTAGTTACTATACTCTGGTTTTTTTCATCTGTCCATCCGCCTGTGGTGTTTTTGTATGGTAACACTGCGTCCCGGGCTTTAGATAGTTACATTCAGCTTACATTCAACGATTATAATAATAACTTATTTCGAATATTAACGGTGTAATTCGCATACAGTAAATTATTAAAACACTTTTCAGTTGCAAATGTACACCTAGATATCCTTTTACCTAAAACTTACACATAGCGTAACTATCTAAAGCCTGGGACGCAGTGTTACCATAAAAAACACTACAGGGGAGAGGGCATTGAAGACATTAGTACTAGTATGAGTAGTAAGAGTAGTTGTGGTTGCTAGGCGGAGGAAGGGTGGAGGAGTACGAAAGGATGAAGAAGGTGTACACATCGATATTAGCTTCAGACTCGAGCCTTCGCCATCGACCTCTCCAGGCAGAACCTTCTACTTTACTTTACCGCCATAGATGATTGTTTGGTTCTCTCCTGCTTGCTTAGAGCTAGAATGTACATATGAGAGAGAGAGAGAGAGAGAGAGAGAGAGAGGGGGGGGGGGGGGGGGGGGGTGATTGCAGTATGTGTCAAGTTGGAGCAAAACTTAGAAACAAGAGTCTGAATACATGTCCTACCAAAAACCAATATATATATATATATATATATATATATATATATATATATATATATATATATATATAGATATATATATATATATATATATATATATATATATATATATATAAAGAGAGAGAGAGGAGAGAGAGAGGAGATGAGAGCGAGAGGTCTTTTCTCTTCGTACTGAAGAGAGAGGGTAAACATAGTTCAATCGGTAAATATTTTGCGAGCAAACATATAAAATAAATTCATTTGCTTACGTACCCCCCAAAAAATCGCCCCCCCCCAAAAAAAAAAAACTAAAAACAAACACACACCCGAGTAAACGAAAGCGACAAAAAAAAAAAAAAATTATTCTGAATCTTTAATTTATCACACTGACTGAAAGGTAAACAAAAAGTTCTACCCAAAACCTCTTCATACTTTCGGCCCCTGATATTTTAGCCACTATACGGACAGGTTAAGATGGGCTAGCTTAGTTCATTGACCTTGGCTTAGTTCAAGTTAGGATGAGGCCGAAATGATTAAAGGCCAACATGGCTAGAATCTGTAGCAGGTGGCGCTTACGATTTGCCTTGCGAGGCGCACTGTAAGCAGTTCTGGAGGCTCTAGGGGTGTTCCCTAAAGACTCCATCTTGAACTTCAAGGAAACAAAATGTGCACTTTTTCAAAATTAATCCCTCCGAATGAGAACAGTAAGAAAGCTGCATTCCTGTGGCTCAATGATCACATAACTTATAAATAAAGAATATAATAAAAGTAAACTGATGCAAATGTTGCACAGACATGCTGGTGTACAGATGTAATATTAAGCTAGGCAAAATATAACAAACAGTTGACCAAACAACATTCGAAACAATCTACAATTAAATTTCATCATAGCTGCATTCAGCATCCAAAATCAACGCTGAGACACTACCGACAGATACAGTAATATATATAAACTATTATATACATATATATATATATACATATATATATATATATAAGATATATATATTAGTTATATATCTATATATATGATATATATCATATATATATAGATAATATATATATATATATATATATATATATATATATATATATATATATATATATATATATATATATACACGAGTCTGCAGTAAGGATTCTGTAAAAACATATCCTTTATTCCAAGACTGTGTATAGAGGCAAACCAAAGAAGTCATTTTCTTACGATAATTGGCATTACTCGCGTCTAAATATTTGTAAGCAAGATTTGCAAGATTTGTAAGATTTCTCAAGAAAGGCCCAACAAAATTAGACGAACTCGCCAGACATATTCAGAAGCTGAGCTCCTCGAGATGGTAACTTCGTGAAACAAAATCCTTACGCTCAAATGCACCATTTTAGTCTTCAAATCTTTCACAGCCTGCTGAATTATGTGGCGTCCTTTCCAGTGAGTGTAAATACTTAAACTAACCCAATCTGAGCTTTAAAGATTCCAGGTCAAGGTCACATATTTTCAACAGTTTAATTGAAATTTTCAAAGTCTGATGCTTATTTCTGGTAAACTTTTCGCGCATATATATATATATATATATATATATATACTATATATATATATATATATATATATATACATATATATATATATTTATATTTACCTATATACGCATACATATAATACGTATGTATGTTAATGCACATATAGCCTAAAAATAAAATCTGAGAAAAATCCATCTCCTACAGTATTTTACAAATTTATATTAGCTGTTGAAATTATCGTTAAGCACATTATATTTTTTTTATTTAACCAAAGATTAACATCAGTTTACATGGGACAGCAAAACCTAATTAATAATGTTTATTATTATTATTATTATTATTATTATTATTATTATTATTGCTGACAAAATACCCATAGGACACAAGCCTCCATCGACATTAACTTGAAGCGCAGGTTGACATAAAACCAACATTAGCCAGAAAGAACTAATGGTGCATAAGTAATAAGACTCCTTTTGAAGCCCCCAAAAATAAAAATAAATAAAAGCTACTCCAATCTGTTTACCCAATTCGTAGACTCCCGGAGCTAATCAAGCACAGTTTTTTAATCAACGCAAAAACAAGCAAACTGGCAACTCGGCACTCGAGACGCGCATGCGCAGTCAAAGGTATCTTTTTTGTTTTTTCCCCTTGAAAGTAACCAGGTAACGACTTCTGTACACAAACAGGTAAATGTACACCGATGCACATCAACATCACGCGGAAAAAAAAAATCACTTAGTCCTCTGAACTAGGTTTTAATTAAAGAACCACAAACACGCAAATCGACACTCGAGACGCGCATGCGCAGAGACCATATTTAAATTTTCCTTCTACCTCCTGAAATTTCAGCAAACAGGTAACGACTTCCGTAAGCAAAAAGGTAAATGTACAACGATGTACATCAACGTCACACAGAACAGCATACCTTAGTCGCACATGCGCAAACAGGTAACCACCTCTGTACTTATACCTCTCGTGATAGCCTTGCGGGAAAAGAGCGTCACTGTACGTTCTGAATTCTTGGTTCCGGGGTCCGAGCCCATAAGCCGAATTTCTTATCAACTAAATAAATTCCTCTTCGATTAACATATATAAAATATTATCGAGGTAGAGCGAATTAGATATTAAAGGACATTTGTAGCTTAATGCGGATATATGAATGACTCAAATGCGTACGTGTGTACATCGACGTACACCAACATCACGCGAAACCAAAACCACTTCTGTAGTCTGTGTTATGCACAGGGAAGTGTTCGATGTACAAGACGATATAAAACTAAAAGCTTGATTGGTGGAAATTTCGTTTCTCGATAAATCCCGGAATCTCGAAGCGGCACCGCTCCTGAAGCTGCATAATTGATGGCAGACTGAATGACTCTTCTCGATCCGCTGTTCAGCTTTAACGTCTCGTTTCGTGATCCTGTTCTTTTTGGGGCTCATTTGCCTTCTATTTATTAATTCATTATATTATCATGTATTGATTTCTCTCAGTTTCATATTGACATTTTCCTTGTTTCTTTTATTTCTTTTAAAGAGGAAATTTAGTGTATGGTAGTTTTCGAACTGTGAACCCAAGCAAAGATAGTTTGGCCAGTAGCTGGATGGGTTACCCAAGCAAAGAGAGTTTGGCCAGTAGCTGGATGGGTTACCAGATGTCCTTCATTGCATACGCCACCGCAAACACCGGAAGGAAAGAGCCACAGGACACACAAAGGCATTCCAGACGCTATAGTTTTACTTCTTAGAGTAAAAAAAAAAAAAAAAAAATAAATAAATAAATAAATAAAAAAAATAAAAAAACCAGGTACATAATCTTCTAAGGTTAACAAGGTACAGTAGGATTTAACGATAAACGAACTCTATCCCTCCTGCTGACGAAACGAACATCATAACCACTCGATCACGAGGACTATCTTGCTAAGGAGTTGACTCAAAAGGAGTGAAAGTCTACGACCTTTCAAGATGCAAAATTATGTCAGGGGAAAACAGAAGAAAGAGAGAAATCCGCATCTTGGCAGATGGGGGAAATGAGAGGTCGCCCAGTCAAGAAATTCTATGGTTTCTAGTTTTCAAGAGTAAATGTGGGATAAGGTGAGCTGACGGGTGCTACAATAAGGCGACAGACTTTCCTTTAGCTCGGCATAGCAGGGACAAAATAGTACCAGCAGAAATGAGGATGCAAGACCAACTTCTGTGAGAGAGAGAGAGAGAGAGAGAGAGAGAGAGAGAGAGAGGATGTACGTTCCAGTGACCCCTCCCCTAATTCTCTTCCATATTCCAGACAGAATTAGTAGCAGGGTCGCTGAATTCAATTGCATCAACAAAAGAAACAATTTACAGAGTAAAAGGTCTAAGAAAGATAAATATTTATGACTCTACTACGGTGTTGGGCAAAGAATAGAATATAGAATTCAGGCTGGGGTCGATGGGGTCATTCAGGGTTTAAACGGAAAATGACAGTAACAAGGTCTGAAAGGTGTAACAGGAGGAGAACCTCGCAGTTGCACAGTGTAAAGTAAGATGGAAGAAAAAGAATATGAACGGAGGTACAGTAAAAGGATTGAAAGGGGTTGCAGCTAGAGGTCGAAAGAACCTGGCTGAATAGACCCTTCAGTAATGCCAACATGCGGTGCACTGATGGCCCCACCCACCCTCCTCCACACCCCCTATACGAGGAAAGTCCACGAAGCTTGAGGAAACGGAATGCGGAAATAAAACACCTCATTTTCAGGAAGACGACGACATATCGATTTGTACAACGCTCGCCCCGTCAAGCCATTCTGAAGAGGCCTGAACGCACAAAATGTTGACTAAAAAGCTTAAAAAAAAAAAATGGAATCCGCCAGTTGCGCGCAAAAAGCGCCCTCGCATTTGTCTTTTGTAAATAATTTCTATTGATATATATATATATATATATATATATATATATATATATATATATATATATATATATGGGTGTCCATAAAGTCCCAGTACCATTACAAGTATTTACTGCTCAGAATGGTACTGGGACTATATGGACACCCTGTATGTATATATAGTATATTTATATATATATATATATTATATATATATATATTTATATATATATATATATATCATATATATTATATATATATATATACACACACACACATATATATATGTATGTATGCATAAGTATGTATATATTATACATATATATGTATATATAATAATGTATATATATGCATATATACAATATATATAAACATATATTATAATAATATACATATAAATGTCATATATATTTAACTTTAATTTTATCTATCACTTATTTCATCTACTCAAAGTCTGCTCCATCTGAATTTTCGTACACTGACTCACGGCAACAGTGAATAAAAAGCTGCATCTCCTCCCCGACCCAAGTCAAATCTAAAGCCATCTCTCTCTCTCTCTCTCTCTCGTCTTACTACAGTCAGAATTTAAAGCAGCGCATGGCTCCCATGGGCTGACATCAGAGGCCGCTATAAAAAGAAATATGTTCGCCCACAATCAGGAAGTCGGTCGGGCCACCTCCACTGACGTGCGGGGGTGAAGTGAGGGGTTAGGGACAAGGCAGGGCGAATTCCGCAGGTGGCAAGGGCGGGGAAATTCTCCATGCTCTCTCTCTCTCTCTCTCTCTCTCTCTCTCTCTCTCCTCTCTCTCTCTCTCTCTTCTCTCTCTCAAACACACAACTACAATACAGATGCAGTAGGAATGTACTCACGGAAAACACCTACGTTTTCATCTGCTCTCTCTCTCTCTCTCTCTCTCTCACACACAAACAATACAGATGCAGTAAGAATGTACTCATAGAACACCTACGTTTTTACCTACTCTCTCTCTCTCTCTCTCTCTCTCTCTCTCTCTCTCTCTCTCTCTCTCTCTCTCTCTCTCTCTCAAACAATACAGATGCAGTAGGAATGTACTCAGAACGCCTACGTTTTCACCTACTCTCTCTCCTCTCTCTCTCTCTCTCTCTCTCTCTCTCTCTCTCTCTCAAAGACACACAAACAATACAAATGCACCACTAATGTACTCATAAAACACCAGCTATTGATTCGGCTACCACGGTTTAAATATCCACGAAATGATAACAAGATTTGCCTCCACAACACTTTTCAGTTCGATAAACCTTAGCCAACTCTTTAAAACCTTCGAAAACACTCGTCACTTTATCTCTCCATTGGAGTGTGACCTATTTTTATCTGTTGTTTCCTCTCATCCACAATATCTTGTCGCCATTGACAACACACCACGCTTTCGTCTTTAATAACAGAACATACTTTACTTGAGAACCGTCACGAAAATAAGAAAGAAATCATTATTTACTATGTAATGTGAATTACAAAG
>NC_061092.1:35191650-35224150 GCF_015104395.2 Macrobrachium nipponense | reverse complement strand
TCTCTCTCTCTCTCTCTCTCTCTCTCTCTCTCTCTCTCTCAATAATAAATAAATAAATAAATTATTAATTAAAACAAATATAAATAAATGAGGGATGTAAGATAAGGTAAATACTCTCTCTCTCTCTCTCTCTCTCTCTCTCTCTCTCTCTCCTCTCTCTTCTCTCTCTCTCACTAATAAAATAAATAAAATAAATAACTTAATTAATTAATAATTAAAATAAATATAAACAAAGGAGGGATGAAAGATAAGGTAAATACTCTGTCTCTGTCTCTCTCTCTCTATCTCTCTCGATCTCACAATAATAAATAAGTAAATTATTTAAAATAAACATAAATAAATAACATAAGGAAGCAAGACAAGCTAAATTCTCTCTCTCTCTCTCTCTCTCTCTCTCTCTCTCTCACACACACACACAATAATAATAAAAAATTAATTAATTAATTAAAATAAACAAATAAATAAATAAATAAAAGAGGGGAAGCAAGACAAGCTTAATACTCTCTCTCTCTCTCTCTCTCTCTCTCTCTCTCTCTCTCTCTCTCTCTCTCTCTCTCTCTCTCAATATTAAATAAATTAAGTAATTAAAATAAACATAAATAAATAAATAAAAGCGGGAAGCAAGACAAGCTAAAATCTCTCTCTCTCTCTCTCTCTCTCTCTCTCTCTCTCTCTCTCTCTCTCTCTCTCTCTCGTAAGGATTATGTACTCCAGCTAGCAAACACCAGGACCCTGGTAAACACTATGGTCAAGTAATGAAACACCGGAATGACTACCTACTGTTTTAGTAAACCAATTACTGACTCGGAGCATATTTTGGGAGATAACCACTGGAGTCCCACGTGATGTAACAGAAGCAATGTGCTTGAGTTTTAAAAAAGGGAATACTGTCTCACTTTTCCTATAAAAAAAAAAAAAAAACTGAACAATGTGCTTCATTCTGAAAAGGATCTAATGCGGTTCATTAATAAGGAACCTACAAAGTACTTTGTTTGAGTGCTTCATCGTTATGTGCTTCATTAAAAAAAAAAAGGCACAGTAAAGTACTTGATATTTAAAGTGCTTCATTGTTAAAAGCGAAGCAAGAGAGAGAGAGAGAGAGAGAGAGAGAGAGAGAGAGAGAGAGAGTTCTGTAGTACAAGTTTTTCAAAATTCTGAAATATAAATTCAGCTGGAGAGAGAGAGAGAGAGAGAGAGAGAGGCGAGTTACGAGAGAGGAGAGAGAGAGAGAGAGAGAGAGAGAGAGAGAGAGAGAGAGAGTTTTGTAGTGCAACTTTTCAAAATTCTGAAATGTAAACTCGGATGAATTAACCCATAAGTCTCTCTCTCTCTCTCTCTCTCTCTCTCTCTCTCTCTATCTCACACACACACACACACACACACACATACTTCAACTTCAACACAAGCACGAGAGTTCTCGAGAGTCAAGCGCTCTCTACATTCCTCAAAAAAAAAAATCATCCCAGTCATTAATTACAGAGATTGGAGAGGTGTGTCAACTGTTATTTCCGGTCTTCAAAAATGACAACACTGGGTTGAATATTTCATGGCTTCAAAGGCTCTTCTAGCAAGGATGGAAGTGGCGAGATTCAATTACGAAAGGCTTGTCAAAATTAAGTGTTATGTCGTGTTATGTCGTTACATAGAAGTAAAGAAAAATTAATATAAGGTTTTTACTTCTCCAAGACGACTTTTTTTCCTATTTTCAAATATGCAAAATATGCCAAATTTCTGACTGAGAATTTGCCTGTATGAAATCACTATTATATCTCAGAAGTCTATCAAAGACTATCTAACGATAGTTCGTCTCTATGACATCATAGTTAACTAACATACCTACGACACAACTCAGCCTGACACTATTTTGTTTCTGTGAAATTACAACTGACATGTCTCCACATAATCTGTCGTGTCTGACATGAATATGTCTCTAAGAAATGTGACTTGATAACATAAGTATACTTTTAGTCTGTGAATCTACAGTAATGATTGTCATCGCTTTGTGATTTTAAAACCTTTTTGATTCATTTTCAAATATGCAATCTGTCTCGCACTCTCTAGCAATTGGGACATCACCCCCTGTGTCCACTTTCATATAACTGGTTGGCCAAGAAAATTCCATTGTTTTATACAGATACAACTGTCAAGTATAAAATAAAGATATATATATATATATACTATATATATATATATATATATATATATATATATATATATAATACGGTTATAGCACCAATGGCGAAAAAATAGTCCTTTAATACAGTGTTACTGTATAAAAAGCTATGACCCTATGCAACCACAATTCACCTACAACCATTGTTATAATTTATGGAATTGAGTAAAAAAAAAACACACACACACACACACACAAGATCAACAAGATCAAAACAAAAGTTAAAGTCCGCAATAAACATAAATTTCTATATTTTCTGGAAAAAATATTCGCCACTGAGAAGGTAAGGGGGGTATACATTTTCTGGGATCGAGCAAAACTATGATTTACTGCCTCCCCAAAAATATATTTATTGAGATTTATGCCAGCCATTGCACAGAGGAGCATATTTCAGTCATTTTAACGATGTGGGTCCACTATATACACAATATTAAAAATTTTTTTGCTTTTCTATGTCAGTTATTGATGTTTTCTATGGCATGGAGCCAGACAAAGAATAACTTTTAGGGTCAGCTAATTTTTTACCAACGTTTATTAACATTCTGGAAGCACTGAACTTGAAGTAGCCATCACAAAGTACTAGATATATAAAGGAATGGAATGGAATATAGAACTTAGTCCAAAGGCCTAGCGCTGGGACCTGTGAGGCCATTCAGCACTGAAAGGGAAATTGAGAGTAGAAAGGTTTGAACGATGTAACAGGAGCAAAACCTCACAGTTGCACTATGAAATAATTGTTAGTAAAGGGTGCATGGCAAGATGGAAGAAAGAGAATATGAATGGAGGCTCAGTAAAAGGAATGAAAGAGGTTGCAACTACGGAAAGAAGGGACACTGCAAAGAACCTTAAGTAATGCCTACAGTGCACTGCGTGAGGTGCACTGATGACACAACCCCTCTACGGGAATAGATATATTGTAATTGCAATGTAATAGGTCACTATTCAATATTTGTCATCCCCTAAGACCGCACAGGTAAACTAGAATGTATTTACCAGATAATATACACAACACAATCCCTTTAACCCGAGGAAAATGATATTGAGAAGGTTAGGGTAAAAGGGCTTCCTTGGGGAAGGTTAGCGTAAGAGGGTTCCCTTAATTAAGGAATGCAATCTACGGAGGCTGCTTCAGGATATTGAAAAAAAAAATGTCTCGTAACTCTCTCTACAAGTCCCCTGCATAAAGGGAAGAGACCCATAGAGAAGATTGGATTACCTCAAATCACGTACTTCAAAAACTCTACATCCCATTACACGGCAAAATTCCCTTAAAACCTGCTGTCGTTATTGCCGTTCTTGCTACTGTCCATTTCATTTCTTCTTTGCGGTTGTGAACTCTTAAGGATGACCCGAGAATTTTCTTAACTTAAGGTGAAGATGAAGAAAGTTGGTCATATTGGTTGGTAGGGACGAAGGGCAACAAATAAGGAGGAAAAGATGGAAGGTAATGTGGTAGAGACAGAGGGAAGTGTCAAATGGATCCCTTAAGTAAATGCCAAACTTAACCACACAATGCATATTCCATACAGAAACCGAAAAACATCCCATTCACCAACCTCCCCATCACCAAGAGAAACCTTAAACCTGACAACCCACACCATCCCTTCAGCAGAATAAATCCCTATAAATAACTCCATCCTTGCAGAGACATGTCACCAAGCTCACCGCTACAGAAAGACTACATACAGTTATAAGGTCCATTCTACAAGATATTAAGCACATAATCCAACAGCTCTCCTTAGGGTACAATGTGCACAGTAACCCAAACCCACCCTACAGAAGCACTAAACCCAGCAATCCGGCCCCTTCTTACAGAAACCCTCGACCCAATAACAGGGCCCCTTCTTACAGAAACCCTCGACCCAATAACATGTCCCCTTCTTACAGAAACCCTCGACCCAATAACATGTCCCCTTCTTACAGAAACCCTCGACCCAATAACATGTCCCCTTCTTACAGAAACCCTCGACCCAATAACAGGGCCCCTTCTTACAGAAACCCTCGACCCAATAACATGTCCCCTTCTTACAGAAACCCTCGACCCAATAACATGTCCCCTTCTTACAGAAACCCTCGACCCAATAAACAAATGTCACCCCTTCTTACAGAAACCCTCGACCCAATAACAGGGCCCCTTCTTACAGAAACCCTCGACCCAATAACATGTCCCCTTCTTACAGAAACCCTCGACCCAATAACAGGGCCCCTTCTTACAGAAACCCTCGACCCAATAACATGTTCCCCTTTCCCTACAATAAAACCCTCCCCGACCAAATACCCCTTCTACAGAAAACCCTCGACCCAATAACAGTCCCCTTCTTACAGAAAAACCCTCGAACCCAATAACATGTCCCTTCTTACAGAAACCCGCGACCAATAACATCCCCTTCTTACACGGAAACCCTCGACCCAATAAAACATGTCCCCATTCTTACAGGAAAAACCACTCGACCCAATAACATGTCCCCTTCTTACCAGAAACCCTCGACCCCAATAAACATGGTCCCTTCTTACAGAAACCCTTCGAAAACCCTCGTCCAATACCCAATGTCCCCTTCTACCAGACCCTCGACCCAATAACAGGGCCCCTTCTTACAGAAACCCTCGACCCAATAACATGTCCCCTTCTTACAGAAACCCTCGACCCAATAACAGGTCCCCTTCTTACAGAAACCCTCGACCCAATAACATGTCCCCTTCTTACAGAAACCCTCGACCCAATAATGTCCCAATTCTTACCGGGAAACCCTTCGACAATAAACATGTCCCCTTCTTGCAGAAACCCTCGACCCATTAACAGGGTCCTTTTTTACAGAACCCTCGAACCCAATAACAGTCCCCTTCTTACAGAAACCTCGAACCCAATACAAGGGGCCCTTCTTACAGGGGAAACCCTTCGGACCCAATAAACCATGTCCCCTCTTACAGAAACCTCGACCCCCAATAAACCGGGGCCCCTTCCTACAGAAACCCTCGACCCAATAACAGGGCCCTTTCTTACAGAAACCCTCGACCCAATAACAGCGCCCCTGCCTACAGAAACCCTCGACCCAATAACAGGGTCCCTTCTTACGGAAACCCTCGACCCAATAACAGCGCCCCTGCCTACAGAAACCCTCGACCCGATAACATGTCCCCTTCTTACAGAAACCCTCGACCCAATAACATGTCCCCTTCTTACAGAAACCCTCGACCCAATAACATGTCCCCTTCTTACAGAAACCCTCCACCCAATAACATCCCCTCTTACAGAAACCCTCCGACCAAATAACATGTCCCCCTTCTTACAGAAAAACCTCGACCCAATACAGGGCCCCTTCTACAGGAAACCCTCGACCCAATAACATGTCCCCTTCTTACAGAAACCCTCGACCCAATAACAGGGCCCCTTCTTACAGAAACCCTCGACCCAATAACATGTCCCCTTCTTACAGAAACCCTCGACCCATATAACAGGGCCCCTTCTTACAGAAACCCTCGACCCAATAACATGTCCCCTTCTTACAGAAACCCTCGCCCCAATAACATATCCCCTTCTTACAGAAACCCTCCACCCAATAACATGTCCCCTTCTTACAGAAACCCTCGACCCAATAACATGTCCCCTCTTACAGAAACCAAATCGACCCAATAGGGGCCCCTTCTTATCAGAAACCTCGACCCAAATAAAAACATGTCCCCTTCTTACAGAAACCCTCGACCCAATAAAACAGGGGCCCTTCTTACAGAAACCCTCGACCCAATAACAGGGACCCTTCTTACAGAAAACCTCAACCCAATAACAGGGCCCCTTCCTACAGAAACCCTCGACCCAATAAAAGGGCCCCTTCTTACGGAAACCCTCGACCCAATAAAATGTACCCTTCTTACAGAAACCCTCGACCCAACTAACATGTCCCCCCTTCTTACAGAAACCCTCCCCGACCCAATAACACGTGTCCCCTTCTTAGTGAAAACCCTCGACCCCAATAACATGTCCCCTTCTTTACAGAAAACCCTCGACCCAATAGAAACGAGTGTCCCCTTCCTTACAGAAACCCGCGACCCAATCCAAAACATGTTTCCCCTTGCTTACAGAAAGCCCTCGCACCCAATAACGAGGGCCCCTTCCTTACAGAAAACCCTCGACCCAATAAACATTCCCCTTCCCCTTCTTAACAGAAACCCTCGACCCGAATCAACATGTCCCCTTCTTAACAGAAACCCTCGACCCAATAATCCATGTCCCCTTCTTACAGAAACTCCCTCGGACCCAATAGAACTGTCCCCCCTTCTTACAGAAACCGCCTCGAACCCAAATGAACTATGGTCCCCTTCTTACAGACAAACCCTCGACCCAATAACATGTTCCCCTTCTTACAGAAACCCCTCGACCCAATAAAACGGGGCCCCTTCTTACAGACAAACCCTCGACCCAATCAAACATGTCCCCTTCTTATCAGAAACCCTCGAAACCCACCCATAACAGGGACCCTTCTTAAAGATAAAACCTTTGCAACCCAATAACAGGGCCCCTTCCTACAGAAAACCCTCGACCTAAATAACAGGGCCCCTTCTTACGGAAACCCTCGACCCCAATAACAGCTGCCCCCTGCCTACAGAAACCCTTGACACAATAACATGTGGCCCCTTCTTAAACGGAAACCCTAACGACCCAATGAACAGCACCCCTGCCAACAGAAACCCTCGACCCAATAACAGGGCCCCTTCTTACAGAACCCTCGACCCAATAACAGGGCCCCTTTCTTACAGAAACCCATCGACCCAATAACATGGGCCCCTTCTTACAAAAACAAAACCCTCGACCCAATAACCATGTTCGCCCCTTCTTACAGAAACCCTCGACCCAATAACAGGGGCTCCCTTCTTACAGAACCCTCCGACCCAATAACAGTGGGAACGCTTCTATTACGGAAACCCTCGACCCAATAACAGCGCCCCTTGCCTACAGAAACGCCCTCGACCCGGATAACAGGACCCTCCCCTTCTTACGGAAACCCTCGACCCAATAACAGCGCCCCTGCCTACAGAAACCCTCGACCCGATAACAGGGCCCCTTCTTACGGAAACCCTCGACCCAATAACAGCGCCCCTGCCTACAGAAACCCTCGACTCCAATAAACAGGGGTCCCCGTTATTACAGAAACCCTCCCCGACCCAAATAACAGCGCCCCTGGCCGACAGAAACCCTCGACCCGATAACAGGGCCCCTTTTTCTTACAGAAACCCTACGACCCCAATAACAGCCCCCACCCCTACCTACAGAAACCCTCGACCCAATAACAGCGCCCCTTCTTACAGAAACCCTCGGACCCCAATAACATCGCCCCTGCCGAACAGAAACCCTCGGACCCAATAACCCATGGGCCCCTTCTTACTGAAACAGCGCGAGCCCAATAACAGCGCCCCTAGCCTAACAGAAACCCTCCCCGACCCCGATAACAGGGCCCCTTCTTTACGGACAAACCCTCGACCCCATAACAGCGCCCCTGCCTACAAAACTCCCGCGACCTGATAAACGGGCCCCATCTTACAGAAACCCTCGACCCAACAACAGGGCCCCTTCTTACAGAAACCCTCGACCTAATAGCAGGGCCACTTCCTACATAAACCCTCGACCCGATAACAGGGCCCCTTCTTACAGAAACCCTCGACCCAATAACAGGGCCCCTTCCTACAGAAACCCTCGACCAAATAACAGGGCCCTTTCTTAAAGAAACCCTCGACCCAATAACAGGGCCCCTTCTTACAGAAACCCTCGACCCAATAAACAGGGCTCCTTCCTACAGAAAACCCTCGACCCTATAACAGGGCCCCTTCTTACAGAAACCCTCGACCCAATAACAGGGCCCCTTCTTACAGAAACCCTCGACCCAATAACAGGTCCCCTTCTTACAGAAACCCTCGACCCAATAACAGGGCTCCTTCCTACAGAAACCCTCGACCCAATAACAGGGCCCCTTCTTACAGAAACCCTCGACCAATAACAGGGGCTGCCTTCCTACAGAAAACCCTCACCAATAACAGGTCCCCATTCTTACAGAAAACCTCACCAAATACCAGGGCTCCTTCCTACAGGAAACCCTCGACCCAATCCAACAGGTCCCCTTCTTACAGAAACCCTAGACCCAATAACAGGTCCCCTTCTTACAGAAACCCTCGACCCAATAACAGGCTCCTCCTACAGAAACCCTCGACCCAATAACAGGGCTCCTTCTTACAGAAACCCTCGACCCAATAACAGGTCCCCTTCTTACAGAAACCCTCGACCCAATAACAGGGCCCTTTCTTACAGAAACCATCGACCCAATAACAGGGCTCCTTCCTACAGAAACCCTCGACCCAATAACAGGGCCCCTTCTTACATATACCCTCGACCCAATAAAAGGGCCCCTTCTTACAGAAACCCTCGACCCATTAACAGGTCCCCTTCTTATAGAAACCCTCGACCCAATAACAGGGCTCCTTACTACAGAAACCCTGGACCCAAAAACAGGGCCCCTTCCATACAGCAAAACCATCGACCCAATAACAGGGGCCCCCCCTTCTTATTATGGAAACCATCAACCAAAATAATAGGGGCCCCTTCTTACAGAAACCCTCGACCCCAGAATAACAGGGACCCCTTCTTACAGGAAAACCCCTCGACCCAAAACAACAGGGCCCCTTCTTACAAGAAACAAAACCTCGACCCAATAAACAGGTCCCCTTCTTACAGAAACCCTCGACCCAAAACAAAGGGGCTTCTTCCTTACAGAAACCCTCGACCCAATAACAGGGACCCCTTCTTACAGAAACCCTTTCGACCCAACAACAGGGCCCCTTCCCCGTTTTACAAGAAACCCATGCGACCAAATAAACAGGGCCCCCTTCTTACAGAAACCCTCAAACCCAATAACAGGGAGGCCCCTTCTTACAGAAAAACCCTCGACCCAATAACAGGGGCTCCATTCTTACATGAAACCCCAAACCCCCCGACCCAATAACAAGGTCCCCATTCCTTACAGAAAACCCTCGACCCAATAACAGGGCCCCTTTCTTATCAGAAAACCCCTCGAACCCAATAACAGGGCTCCTTCCTACAGAAAACCCTCGACCAATAACACGGCCCCTTCTTGCAGAAACCCCTCGAAATCAATAAATAGGGCTCCATTCCTACAGAAACCTCCTCGACCCGAATAAACAGGGCACCCCTTCTTACCAGAAAACCCTCGACCCGATAACAGAGCCCCTTCATATAGAAAAACCCTCGACCACCCAAATAACAGGGCCCCTTCTTACCAGAAAAAACCCTCGACCAAATAAACCAGGGCCCCTTCTTACAGAAACCTTCGCACCCAATAACAGGGGCCTTCCCTTTTACAGAAACCCTCGACCCAATAACAGGGCTGTTCTTCTTAAAGAAACCCTCGACCCAAATAACAGGGCTCCTTCCTACAGAAAACCCTTCGACCCCAATAAAACCAGGGCCCCATTCTATTTACCAGGAAAACCCTCGACCCAATAAACAGGGCCCCATTCTTACAGAAAACCCTCGACCCAATAAACAGGTCCCCTTCCCCTTTTACAGAAACGCTCTCACCCCAAATAACAGGGCTCCTTCATACAGGAAACCCCTCGACCCAATAACAGGTCCCCTTCTTACAGAAACCCTCGACCCAGAATAACAGGCGGGCTCCTTCCTACAGAAACCCTCGATCCCAATAACAGGGCCACCCCTTCTTACAGAAACCCTCCCTCGACCCCAATAACAGGGATCCTTCCTTCACAGAAACCCTCGACCAAAATAAGGGAGGGCCCCTTTTACAGAAAACCCTCGACCCAATAACAAAAGGGCCCCTTCCTACAGAAAACCCTCGAACCCAATAAACAGGGCCACTCCTACCAGGAAACCCTCGAGACCCGATAAACCAGGGCCCCTTCTTACAGAACAAAACCCTTAAACCTGATAACCCAGCCCATGTCCCTTCAACAGAATAAAAATCCCTATAAAATAACGCCATCCTTGCAGAGGACAATTGTCACCAAGCTCACCGCTACAGAAAGACTACATACAGTTATAAGCGGTCCCATTCTTACAAGATATTAAGCACATAAAATCCAACAGCTGCTCCTTAGTGTGGGTACAATGTGCCACCAGTAACCCAAACCACACCCTACAGGAAGCACTTAAAACCTAGCAATCCGGGCCCCTTCTTACAGAAAACCCTCGACCCCAATAACAGGTGGGCCCCTTCTTACAGAAAACCCTTTCGACCCAATAAACATGTTCCCCTTCTTAAAGAAAAACAAACCTCGAACCAATAAACATGGTCACCCCTGCTTACAGAAAAACCCTCGACCCAATAACAGGGGACCTTCCCTTTTACAGAAACCCTAGACCCAATAAACATGTCCCCATTCTTACAGAAAACCCCTACGGGACCCAATAAAATGTACCCTTGTTTTTCCTTTAAAAACCCCCCAAAGGGGGGGAACAAAAACAAAAAAAAAAAAAAAAAACCTCCCCCTAACCCAATAACATGTCCCCTTCATTACAGAAAACCTCCCCGACCCAATAACAGTCCCCTTTCCCCTTCATTACAGAAAACCCTCGACCCAATAACATGTCCCCTTCCCTTCTTACAGAAACCCTCCGGAACCCAATAACAGGGTCCCCTTCTTACAAAGAAACCCTCGACCCAATAACAAATGTTCCCCTTCTTACAGAAAAACCCTCGACCCAATAACAGGGCCCCTTGCTTACGGGAAAACCCTCGACCCAATAACAGCACACCCCTGCCTACAAGAAACCCTCGTAACCCAATAACAACGGCCCCTTCTTACCAGAAAACCCTCGACCCAAAACCCTTAACAGGCCCTTCCCCTTTTACAGAAACCCTCGTACCCGATAACAGGGACCCCTTCTTACGGAAACCCTCAACCAATAACAGCCGCCCCTGCCTACATAAAAACCCTCGACCCCAATAACTGCGGGACCCCTTCTTACGGAAGGAAACCCCTCGGACCCAATAACAGCGCCCCTGCCTACAGAAAACCCGTCGAACCCAATTACAGGGCCCCTTCCCCTTCTTACAGAAAACACTCGAAAACCCAATAACAGCGCCCCTGCCTACAGAAACCCTCGACCCGATAACAGGGCCCCTTCTTACAGGAAACCCTCGACCCAATAACAGCGCCCCTGCCTACAGAAACCCTCGACCCAAATAAAACAGGGCCCCTTCTTAACAGAAAACCCTCGACCAAATAACAGCGCACCCCTTGCCGAACAGAAAAACCTCGACCCGGATAACAGAGGGCCCCCATTCTTACTGAAACCACCTGACCCAATAAACAGCGGCCCCCTGCCTACAAAGAAACCTCGACCCGATAACAGGGCCCCTTCTTACAGAAACCCTCGACCCAATAACAGCGCCCCTGCCTACAGAAACCCTCGACCCGATAACAGGGCCCCTTCTTACAGAAACCCTCGACCCAATAACAGCGCCCCTGCCTACAAAAACCCTCGACCCGATAACAGGGCCCCATCTTACAGAAACCCTCGACCCAACAACAGGGCCCCTTCTTACAGAAACCCCACCCCAATACAGGGCCCTTCCTACATAACCCTCGACCCGATAACAGGGCCCCTTCTTACAGAAACCCTCGACCCAATAACAGGGCCCCCTTCCACAGCCCTCGACCAAATAACAGGGCCCTTCTTAAAGACCCTCGCCCCATAAACAGGGCCCCTTCTTACAGAAAACCCTCGACCCAATAAACAGGCTCCCTTCCTACAGAAACCCTCACCCACTTAACAGGGGCCCCCCTTTTACAGAAACCCTCGACCCAATAACCAGGGCCCTTCTTACAGAAACTCTCGACCAATCAACAGGTCCCCTTCTTACAGAAACCCTCGGACTGCCCAATAACAGGGGATCCTTCCCTCACAGAAAACCCTCGACCCAATTACAGGGGACCCCCTTCTTACAGAAACCCTAGACCCCCCAACAAACAGGGCTTCCCTTTTCCTACAGAAAACCCTCGACCGCAATAAACAGGTCCCCTTCTTACAGGAAACCCTCAACAACCAAATAAAACAAAGGGCTCCTTCCTACAGAAAACCCTCGACCCAATAACAAAAGGTCCCCCCTTTTCTTAACACAGAAAACCCTCGACACCCAATAAACAGGTCCCCTTCTTACAGAAACCCTCGAACCCAATAACAGGGTCTCCTTCCTAACAGAAAACCCTCGACCCCAATAATAGGGCTCCTATCTTACAGAAAACCCTCGACACCCAATAAACATGGGCTCCTTCCTACAGGAAAACCCTCGGCAACGGCACCCCCAATAAACAGGTCCCCTTGCCCCTTACGAGGAAACCCTCCCCGACCCAATAAACAGGGCCCTTTCCCTTTTACAGAAACCATCGACCCGCCCCATAAAACAGGGCTCCCTTCCTATAGAAACCCTCGGACCCGCCAAAATAACAGGGCCCCTTCTTACATATACCCTCGACCCAATAACAGGGCCCCATTTCCTTACAGGAAACCCTCGACTCCATTAACAGGTCCCCTTCGTTATAGAAACCCTGCGAACCCAATAACAAAGGGCTCCTTCCTACATGAAAACCCTCCCCGACCCAAAAAATCAGGGCCCCTTCCTACAGAAACCCTCCGATCCGATTCCCGATAACAGGGGGCCCCATTCCTTATGGAAAACCATCAACCAAACCAAATTAGGGCCACCCCTTCTTACAGAAAACCCCCTCGACCCCAATAAACGGGGCTCCCCTTCTTAATCATGACAACAAACCCTTCGGACACCCAATAACATGGGCCCCTTCTTACAGAAACCAACTCGAAACCCAATAAACAGGTCTTCTTCTTACAGAAACCCTAGACCCAATGGAAACATAGGGGCTTCTTCCGACAGAAACCCTCGACCCATAACAGGGCCCCTTCTTACAGAAAACCCTCGACCAACCCAAACAAACAGGGCCCCTTCTTACAGAAAACCCTCGACCAAATAACATGGGCCCCTTCTTACAGAAAACCTCACCCAATCAAACAGGGCCCTTAATTAACAGGGGAAAAACCTCCCTGACCAAATTTAACAGGGCTTCCTTTACAGAAACCCAACCCCCGACCCAAATAACAGTGGGCCTTCTTACAGAACCTTTCGACCCAATTAACAGGGCCCAAATTCCCTTAAGAAACCCTCCCGGGACCCAATAACAGGGATCCCCGTTCCTTTACAGAAACCCGCGACCCAATAAACAAGGGCCCCTTGCCCTTCTTACAAAAACCCCTCGAATCCCAATTAACAGGGGCTCCTTCCTAACAGAAACCCCTAGGACCCAATAACACGGCCCCTTCCTTTTACAGAAAAACCCTGACCCGATAACAGGGCGCCTTCAATAGAAACCCTCGACCAATTAACAGGGCCCTTTCCTTACAGAACCCTCGAAACTCCCAAATAACAGGGCCCCTTCTTACCCAGAAAACCTTCGACCCAATAAAAGGGACCCCTTCTTACAGAAACCCTCGACCCGAATCAACAGGGCCCCTTCATATAGAAAACCCTCGACCCCAATAAAAACAGGGGCCCTTTCTTACAGAAACCCTCGACAAATAACAGGGCCTTCCTTCTTACAGAAACCTTCGACCCAATAACAGGGCCCCTTCTTTTACAGAAACCCTCGACCCTAACAGGGCTCCTTCTTAGAAACCCTCGACCCAATAACAGGGCTCCTTCCTACAGAAAAAACCCTCGACCCAATAAACAGGGCCCCCTTCTTACAGAAACCCTCGACCCAATAACAGGGCCCCTTCTTACAGAAACCCTCGACCCAATAACAGGTCCCCTTCTTACAGAAACGCTCGACCCAATAACAGGGCTCCTTCCTACAGAAACCCTCGACCCAATAACAGGTCCCCTTCTTACAGAAAACCCTCGGACCCAAAATAACAGGGCTCCTTCCTACAGAAACCCTCGACCCAATAACAGGGCCCCTTCTTACAGAAACCCTCGACCCAATAACAGGGCTCCTTCCTACAGAAACCCTCGACCAAATAATAGGGCCCCTTCTTACAGAAACCCTCGACCCAATAACAGGGCCCCTTCCTACAGAAACCCTCGACCCAATAACAGGGCCACTTCCTACAGAAACCCTCGACCCGATAACAGGGCCCCTTCTTACAGAAACCCTTAAACCTGATAACCCAGCCCATCCCTTCAACAGAATAAATCCCTATAAATAACTCCATCCTTGCAGAGACATGTCACCAAGCTCACCGCTACAGAAAGACTAAATACAGTTATAAGGTCCATTCTACACATATAAGCACAAATCCAAACAGCTCTCCTTAGTGGGTACAATGTGCCACAGTCAACCCAAAACCCACCGTACAGAAAGCAACTAAACCCAGCAATCCGGCCCCTTCTTACAGAAACCCTTTCGACCCAATAACAAGGGCCACCCCTTCTTACAGCAAACCTCGACCCAAATAACATGTCCCCTGATTAAAGAAACCCCTCGACCCAAGAATAACATGTTTCCCTGATTACAGAAACCCATCGAACCCAATAACAGGGACCCTTTCTTACAGAAACCCTCGACCCAAATAAAACATGTCCCTTCTTACAGAAAAACCCTCGAACCAACAAAATAAAAGTACCCTTCATTACAGAAAACCTCAACCCAATAACATGTCCACCCCTTCTTACAGAAACCCTCGACCCCAAAGAACCAGTCCCCATTCGTTACAGAAACCCTTCGACCCAATAACATGTCCCCTTCATTACAGAAACCCTCGACCCAATAACAAGCGGGCCCCTTCCTTAAACAGAAACCCTCGACCCAATAACCATGTCCCATTCTTACAGAAACCCTCCCCGACCCAAATAACAGGGGCCCCAATTCTTACGGAAACCCTCGACCCAATAACAGCACCACCCCCTGCCATACAGAAACCCATCGACAACCAAGTAACAGGGCCCCACCTTCTTACAGAAAACCCTCTGACCCAATAACAGGGCCCCTTCTTACAGAAACCCTCGACCCGATAACAGGGCCCCTTCTTACGGAAAACCCTCGACCCAATAACAGCGCCCCCTGCCTACTACAAACCCCAAAACCCGACCCAATAAAAACAGGGGTCCCCTTCTTACGGAAACCGGAAACCCTCGACCCAATAACAGCGCCCCCTGCCTACAGAAACCCTCGACCCAATTACAGGGCCCCTTCTTACAGAAACAAACAATCGAAACCAATAAACAGAGCCCCTGCCTACAGGAAACCCGCGACCCGATAATCAGGGCCCCTTCTTACAGAAAACCCTAGAACCCAATAACAGCGCCACCCCTGCCTACAGAAACCCATCGGACCCAATAAACAGGGCCCCATTCTTACAGAAAACCCTTCGACCCCAATAACATGCGCCCCTGCCGACAGAAAACCTCGACCCGATCACAGTGGGCCCCTTCTTACTGAAAAACTACCTCGACCCAAAAATAACAGCTGCCCCTGCCTACCAGAAACCCTCGACCCGATAATGTCCAAGGGCCTCCCCTTTCTTACCGGAAACCCTTCGAACCAATAACAGCGCCCACCCTGCCTACAGAAACCCTCCGACCCCGATAACAAGCAGGGCCCCTTCCCCTTCCCCTTTTCCGCACAGAAACCCTCGACAACCCAATAACAGGGCCCCTTCTTACAGAAACCCTCCCCGACCCAATAACCGGGCCACTTTCCCAACAGAAAACCCTCGACCCGATAACAGGGCCCCCTTCTTACAGAAAAACCCTCGACCAATAAACG
Organism: Macrobrachium nipponense; assembly: GCF_015104395.2. Lineage (NCBI taxonomy): Eukaryota > Metazoa > Arthropoda > Malacostraca > Decapoda > Palaemonidae > Macrobrachium > Macrobrachium nipponense. The sequence continues at coordinate 35,208,174 of NC_061092.1, read as the reverse complement.
GGGGCCCCTTCCTACAGAAACCTTCGACCAAATAACAGGGCCCTTTCTTACAGAAAACCTCCCGACCCAATAATGAACAGGGCCCCTTGCTTACAGAACAAACCTTAGACCCAATAAAACCAGGGTGGGCTCTTTCCTACCAGAAACCCTTGACCCAAGAACAGGGCCCACCCCTTCTACAGAAAACCCCTTCTACCCAATAACAGGGCCCTATTACAGAAAACCCTCGACCCAATAACAGGCTCCCCATTCTTACAGAAAACCCGCGACCCAAATAAACAGGGCTCCTTCCTACAGAAACCCGCGGGGGGGAAAAAAAACCCAATAAAACAGGGGCCACCCCTTCTTAACAGAAACCCCTCGACACCAATAACGAGGGCTCCTTCCTACAGAAACCTCCCCGGACCCCAAAAAACAGGGACCCTTCTTTACAGAAACCCTCGACCCAATAACAAAAAGGGCCCACCCTTCTTACAGAAAAACCCTCGACCAAATAACAAAAGGGGCGCCTTCCTACAGAAACCCTCCCCGACCCAAATAACAGGTCCCCACCTTTTACAGCAAACCCTTGACCCAATAACAGGTCCCCTTCCCCGTTACAGAAACCCTCGACCCAATAACAGGGCTCCTTTCCTACAGAAACCCTCGACCCCAAAACAAGGGCCAGGGCCCCTTGCTTATCAAGAAACCCCTCGGACCCCAATAACAAGGGCAGGGCCCTTCCCTACAGAAACCCTTCCCGACCCAAATAAAACAGGTCCCCTTCTTACAAAGAAAACCCTCGACACCCAATAAAACAGGGCCCCTTTCTTACAGAAACCCTCGTACCCAAATAACAGGGCTCCTTCCTACAGAAAACCCTCGAAACCAATAACAGCCGGGGACCCCTTCTTAACATAAACCCTCGAAACCCAATAACAGGGCCCCTCCCCTTACAAGAAACCCTCGACCCAATAACAGGTCCCCTTCTTACAGAAACCCATAGACCCATTGAACAGGGGCTCCTTCCATACAGAAAACCTCCCCGACCCAATAACAGGCCGGGGGCCCTTCCTACAGAAAACCCTCGACCCGATAACAGGGCCCCTTCTTATGGAAACCATCGACCAAATATAATAGGGCCCCTTCTTACAGAAACCCTCGACCCAATAACAGGGCCCCTTCTTACAGAAACCCTCGACCCAACAACAGGGCCACTTCCTACAGAAACCCTCGACCCGATAACAGGGCCCCTTCCTACAGAAATCCTCGACCCAATAACAAGGCCCCTTCTTACAGAAACCCTCGACCCAATAACAGGGGCCCTTCTTACAGAAACCCTCGACCCAATAACAGCGACCCTGCCTACAGAAACCCTCGACCCAATAACAGGGCCCCTTCTTACAGAAACCCTCGACCCAATAACAGGGCTCCTTCCTACAGAAACCCTCGACCCAATAACAGGGCCCCTTCTTACAGAAACCCTCGACCCAATAACAGGGCCCCTTCTTACAGAAACCCTCGACCCAATAACAGGTCCCCTTCTTACAGAAACCCTCGACCCAATAACAGGGCTCCTTCCTACAGAAACCCTCGACCCAATAACAGGGCCCCTTCTTACAGAAACCCTCGACCCAATAACAGGGCTCCTTCCTACAGAAACCCTCGACCAAATAATAGGGCCCCTTCTTACAGAAACCCTCGACCCAATAACAGGGCTCCTTCCTACAGAAACCCTCGACCCAATATCACGGCCCCTTCTTACAGAAACCCTCGACCCAATAACAGGGCCCCTTCCTACAGAAACCCTCGACCCGATAACAGGGCCCCTTCTTATAGAAACCCTCGACCAAATAATAGGGCCCCTTCTTACAGAAACCCTCGACCCAATAACAGGGCCCCTTCGCCCCCTTTCCTACAGAAACCCTCGACCCAACTAACAGGGCCAACCCCTTCCTTACAGAAAACCTCCCGTTACCCGATAACCCAATAACAGGGCCCCTTCTTACAGACCGTCGACCCAATAACAGGGCTTTTAAGAAACCCCACCCAATAACCAGGGCCCCCTTCTTACAGAAAACCCTCCTTGACCCAATAAACAGGGTCCTCCCACAGGGCCTTACAGCAAACCCGTCGACCCAATTACAGGCCACCCCTTCCTTACAGAAAACCCTCGACCCAATAACAGTGCTCTTCAGAAAACCTCGCCCAATAACGCGCCCCTGCCGACAAAACTCACCCGATAACAGGGGCCCCTTCTTACTGAAACCTCGACCCAATAACAGCGCCCGCCTACAGAACCCTCGACCCAATAACAGGCCCCTTCCTTAGCGGAAACCCTCGACCCAATAACAGCGCCCCTGCCTACAGAAACCAACGACCCGATAACAGGGCCCCTTCTTCATGAAACCCTCGACGCCAACACAGGGCCCCTTCTACAGAAACCTCGACCCAATAAACCGGAGGCGCACTTCCCTCAGAAACCCTCGACCCGATACAGGGCCCCTTCTTACAGAAACCCTCGACCGCTATAACGTGGCCCCTTCCTACAGAGACTTCCGAACCAAATAACAGGGCTCCTTTCTTACAGAAACCCTCGACCCAAGAACAGGGCCCCTTCTTACAGAAACCCTCGACCCAATAACAGGCTCTTTTCCTACAGAAACCCTTGACCCCAATAACAGGGCCCCTTCATTTCTTACAGAACCCTCGACCCATAACATGGCCCCTTCTTACAGAAACCCTCGACCCAATAACAGTCCCCTTCTTACAGAACCCTCTCGACCCGATACAGGGCTCCTTCCTACAGAAACCCTCGACCCAATAACAGGGCCCCTCCTTACAGAACCCTCGACCCAATAACAGGGCTCCTTCCTGCAGAAAACCCTCGACCAAGAACAGGGAACCCTTCTTACATAAACCCTCGACCCAATAAACAGGGCCCCTTCTTACAGATAACCCTCGACCAAATAACAGGGCTCCTTCCTACAGAAACCCTCGACCCAATAACAGGTCCCTTCTTACAGAACCCTTGACCAATACAGTCCCCTTCTACAGAAACCCTCGCCCCAATAACCAGGGCTCCTTCCTACAGAACCCCGACCCCATAACAGGGGCCCCTTCTTACAGAAACCCTCGACCCAATAAACAGGGCTCCTTCCTACAAAACCCTCGACCCAATACGGTCCCCTTCTTACAGAAACCCTCGACCATAACATGGCCCCTTCTTACCAGAAACCTCGACCCAATAACAGGGTTCCTTCCTACAGGGAAACCCTCGACCCAATAACAGGCCCTTCTTACATAAACCCTCGACCCAATACAGGCCCCTTCTTACCGAACCCTCGACCCAATAACAGTCCCTTTCTTTACAGAAACCCTCGACCCATTAACAGTGCCTCCTTGTCCTACAGAAACCTCGACCCTATAAACAGGGGCCCTTCCTACGCAGAAACCCTCGACCCGACAACAGGGCCCTCTTATGGAAACCGATCGCCCCAACAACAGGGCCACTTCCTACAGACACCCTCGACCCGATAACAGGCCCCTTCTACAGAATCCTCGACCCAATAACAAGGCCCCTTCTTACAGAAACCCTCGACCCAATACAGGTGGCCTTCTTTTAACCACCTCGCCCCAAAACAGGGGGGGGGGGAAACAAATGCTAAGAACCCTCGACCCAATAACAAGGGCCCCTTCTTACAGAAACCTCGAAACCCAAATAACAGGCTCCTTCCTACCCAGAACCCTCGACCAATAACAGGGCCCTTCTTACGAAACCTCGAAACCCCAATAACAGGGCCCCTTCTTAACCCAAAAACCCTTCGAACAACAACATGGCCACTTCCTACAGAACACCCTCGCCCATAACAGGCCCCTTCCCTACAGAAATTCCCTCGACGACCCAATAACAAGGCCCCTTCTTACAGGGAAACCCCTTCGACCCCATTAACAGGGGCCCTTCTTAAACAGAAACCCTCGACCCAATAACAGCCCGAACCCTGCCTAACGAACCTCGGGACCCAATAACAGGGCCCCTTCCTTACAGAAAACCCTCGACCCAATAACAGGGCTCCCCTTTCTATACAGAAACCCTCGGACCCCATAACAAAGGGCCCCTTCCCTTACGAAACTCTATCCAATAACAGGGCCCCTTCTTACAGAAACCCTCGACCAATAACAAAGGTCCCTTCCCTTACAGAAACCCGTCCCGACCCAATAACCGAAAAAAAAAAAAAGCTCTTCCTTACAGAACACCCTCGGACCCATAACCAGGGCCCCTTCTTTACAGAAACCCTCCCCGACCCAATAACCAGGGCTCCTTCCTTACAGAACCCTCACCAATAATATGCCCTTCTTAACAAAACCCTCGACCCAATAACAGGGCTCTTCCCCTTACAGAAACCCTTCGACCCAAGATCAACGCCCCTTCTTACAGAAACCCTCCGACCCAATAACATGGGCCCTTCCTACAGAACCCTTCGAACCCGTAACAAGGCCCCTTCTTATAGAAACTCCCTCGACCAAATAATAGGGCCCCTTCCCCTTCTTAAAGAAACCCTCGAACCCAATAAACAAAAGGCCTCCTTCCTCAAAACCCTCCCGAAGGGGCCCAAAATAAAATCAAGGCCAAGCGTTCCCTCCCCTTGGGTTGAAATTTTTTCCCCTTTAAAACAGGGAAACCCTCAAAACCCAATACAGGGCCCCTTCCTTAAACAGAAACCCTCAGAACCACCCTCGACCCTCCATAACCCCCAGCCCTCCCTTTCCTACAGAAACCCCTCGACACAATAAATCCCACGGCCCCTTCTTACCGAAACCCTAAACGACCCAATAACAAAGCCGGCCTTCCGTCCCAACAGAAACCCCTCGAAACGATTAACAGTGGGCCCCCTTCTATTAGAAACCCTCGACCCAAAATAATAGGCCCCTTCCCTACAGACCCTTCGAACCCATAACAGGGCCCCTTCTTACAGAAACCCTCGACCCAACAACAGGGCCCACTTCCTAACAGAAAACCCTCGACCCGATAAACAGGGCTCCCCTTCCTAACAGAAACTCCCTCGAACCCCAATTAATAAGGCCCCTTTCTTACAGGAAACCCTCGACCCAATAACAGGGCCACCCCTTCATTACAGAAACCCTCGACCAATAACCAAAAGGGCCCCTTCTTACAGAAAACCCTCGACCCGAATAACATGGGCCCCGGTTCTTACAGAAACCCTTCGACCCCAAATAACAGGGCACCCTTCGTTACAGAAACCCTCGAACCCAATAACAGGGGCTCCACCTTCCTACAGGAAACCCTCGACCCCAATTAACAAGGGCCCTTCTTACGAAACCTCGGACCCCAATTAACAGGGGCCTCCCTTCTTACAGGAAAACCCTCGACCCAATAACAGTGGTCCCCTTCTTACAGAAACCCTCGACCCCAATAACAGGTCCAACATGGCCCCTTCCTTCCTACAGAAACCCCTTCGGACCCAAGTTAACAGGTCCCCTCCGTTACCGAACCCTCGACCCAATAACAAAGGGCCTTCCGGCCACCCAGAACCTCGAACCCCATAAAGGCCCCGCCCCTTCTTACCAGAAACCCTCGATCCCAAGACAAGGGCTCCTTCCTTAACAGAAACCCTCGGACCAATAATAGGTCCCCTTCCTTACCAGAAAGCCCTCGACCCCAAAATTTTAACCCCCAGGGCCCTTCCTACACGAAACCTTCGACCCAATAACAGGGGGGGGGGGGGCTCACTTCCTACAGGAACCCTCCGACCCGTTAACAGGGCCCCTCTTACAGAAACCCCTCGAACCCAAATAACAGGGCCCCCCCCCCCCTTTCTTCCTTAGCATGAAACCCTCGACCCGTAAACAACAGGGTCCCCTTCTTACAGAAACCCATCGACCAATAACAAGGGCCCCTTCTTACAGGAAACCCCTTCGACCCAATAACCAGGGCCAAAACCCTCAGAAACCCTCGACCCGAATAACAGGGGGCCACCCCTTCCTTACAGACAAACCTGACCCGGGAGACAACAAGGTACGGGCCCCTTCTTACAGAGAACCCTCGACCCCAATAACAATGGCCCCCTTCTTACGAAACCCCGGGACCCAATAACAGGCCCCTTATTAACAGAAAACCCTCGACCCAAACAACAGGGCTCCCCTTCTTACAGAAAGCCCCTTCGACCCAATAACAGGGCCCCTTCTTAACAGAAACCCTCGACCCAGAATTAACAGGGGCCCCTTCTTACCGAAACCCTTCGACCCATAACAGGCTCCAAACCCTTACAGGAAACCCCGAAACCCAAAAACAAGGGCCCCTTCTTACAGAAACCGTTCGACCCCAATACAGTGGGACCCCAACTTCCTACAGACAAACCCTCGACCCAATAACATGGGCCCCTTTCTTACAGAAACCCTCGAAACCCCCTAACAGGGCCCCCTCTTACCCAGAAACCCTCGACCCAATAACAGGGCCCCGCTTACAGAAACCCTCGACCGCAATAACCCCCAAGGCCCCTTCGTACGAAACACCCGGGACCCAACATAAGGGCCCCTTCTTACAGAAAACCCTCGACCCAATCAACAGGGCCCCTTTCTTAACAGAAACCCTACTCAACCCAATAAACCAGGGCCCCTTCTTACAGAACCCTTCGACCCAATAACAGGGCTCCTTCTTACAGAAAAACTCCCTCCCCGAACCCAAAACAAGGGGGGGCCCCTTCTTTTACAGGAAACCCTTCGACCCAATAAACAGGGCCCCTTCTTACAGAAACCCTTTCGCCATAACAGGTACCCCTTCTAAACCCAGCACCCTCGAGACCCAATAACAGAGGGTTCTTCCTACAACCCTCCCGACCCAATAACAGGGCCCCTTCTTATCAGAAACCCTCGACCCAACAACAGGGCTCCCCTTCTTACAGAAACGCCTCCGACCAAATAACAGGGCCCTTCTTACAGAAACCCTCAACCCAATAACAGGGGCCCCTTCTTTACAGGAAAACCCTCGACCCAATTAAAACAGGGCTCCCCTTTCTTACAGAAAACCCTTCGACCCAAGAAACAATAGGCCCCTTCTTAAGAAACCCTCGACCAAATAACAGGGCCCCTTCTTACGAAACCCTCACCCAATAACAGGGTTCTTCTTACAGAAACCCTCGACCCAATAACAGGGCTCCTTCTTACAGAAACCCTCGACCCAAAACCCCCTAACAGAAAACCTCGCCCTTAACAGGGCCCTTCTTACGAAACCCTCGCCCAATAAAGGTCCCCTTCTACGAAACCCTCGACCCAATAACAGGGCCCCTTCCTACAGAAACCCTCGAACCCATGACAGCTCGGGTTCTTACAGAAACCCTCGAACACTACAGAACATTCACATGGCTCCTTATAGAAACCTCGCCAATTTAGGGAACAACAGGGCCCCTTCTTACAGAAACCTCGACCCAATAAACAGGTCCCTTAATACAGGGCCCTCTTGACCCAATACAGAGGGCTTCTTCCTACAGAAACCCTCGACCCAATAACAGGGCCCCTTCTTATAGAAACCCTCGACCAAATAATAGGGCCCCTTCTTACAGAAACCCTCGACCCAATAACAGGGCTTCTTCCTACAGAAACCCTCGACCCGATAACAGGGCCCCTTCCTACAGAAACCCTCGACCCAATAACAGGGCCCCTTCTTACAGATACCCTGACCCAATAACAAGGCCCCTTCTTACAGAAACCCCGACCCAATACAGGGCCCCTTCTTACGACCCCGACCCAATAACAGGGCCCCTTCTTACAGGAAATCGACCCAACAGGGCCCCTTCTTACAGAAACCCTCGATCCAATAACAGGGCTTCTTCCTACAGAAACCCTCGACCCAACAACAGGGCCAGTTCCTACAGAAACCCTCGACCCGATAACAGGGCCCCTTCTTACAGAAACCCTCGACCCAATAACAGGGCCCCTTCTTACAGAAACCCTCGACCCAACAACAGGGCCACTTCCTACAGAAACCCTCGACCCGATAACAGGGCCCCTTCCTACAGAAACCCTCGACCCAATAACAGGGACCCTTCTTACCGAAACCCTCGACCCGATAACAAGGCCTACAGAAAGTCAAAACCCAGTAACCTACCCAGTCTCTACGAAAAAATACTTTTTATTCATTCATCATTACTTCAGTAAATGAAACCTATTCACATGGAACGAGCACTCAGGGGCTACTGACTTGAAATTCAAGCTTCCAAAGAATGTTGGTTTTAACATCCCAAAGCCGACACCACACTGCAGCAATAACTAATCATGATACAGAGACAGTGATTTTTCATCGCCAAGGGGTAGATGCGATAAATTCAATGCATCCCATATCTTGTTTCATACATTCCCCTTCATAAAATTGACAAAACCTTGACGTTTAAAAGCAATGGCTTACTCGTAAATTCAATACATATTATTATTATTATTATTATTATTATTATTATTATTATTATTATTATTATTATTCAAAGTGGGTAAACTTAAACGCTCATCAACTTGAAAATGACAAGTCAGAAATGCGAAGGCAATGGTACAAGGAATTTTAAAGCAATACCTCTATGACATCCGTGAGCGCTGCTTTGAATAATACATTTCAGTGTACGAAGATCGACGTCTATGACAATACGTTCCCGTAGACAAAGAATGAGACGTCACAGAATGACATTCGTAGTCTTCTGGTACGTTCGTAGTTAATAATAAGCCAACGGCTACATATCCACGTTGTCTGATCACGTACAGATAATGGAAAAAACATGTCAATAATAGCGACTGCCTAAAAGACAAAGAATCGTTAGATTTTCTGTGTATGGCGAGGAAAAATACGCTTAAATACAATCAGTGAGCATCTCTCTCTCTCTCTCTCTCTCTCTCTCTCTCTCTCTCTCTATATATATATATATATATATATATATATATATATATATATATAGATAGATAGATAAGATGATAGATAGATAGATAGATAGATAGATATATATTATTAAACATATCTATATATATTAATCTATATATATAATGTATACAGAGAGAGTAGGCGAGATTGAGGAGAACGGGAGAGAGACGAAGAAGAGAGAGAGAGAGAGAGAGAGAGAGAGAAATAATCTTGGAAAGATAATAAAGATTGCTTTTGCCTTACGTGTCGACTAAAGATGTCTATATTTGTTTACCTCCATGTTGAGGGAGACAGATAATGTCTCCGAAATACAGCTACATAACGTTCTACCCTTTTGGAGTTTTAATGGTCTCTCATTTCTGTTTTAAAAGAAACTATTTCAAAATAATAATAATAATAATAATAGGCAATGGCTACAGAGGGGAGAGCTAAAGAAGGAAACTGAAGGAATGATAACAGCGGCACAAGATCAGGCCCTAAGAACCAGATATGTTCAAAGAACGATAGACGGAAATAACATCTCTCCCATATGTAGGAAGTGCAATATGAAAAATGAAACCATAAACCACATAGCAAGTGAATGTTCGGCACTTGCACAGAACCAGTACAAAAAGAGGCATGATTCAGTGGCAAAAGCCCTCCACTGGAGCCTGTGCAAGAAACATCAGCTACCTTGCAGTAATAAGTGGTACGAGCACCAACCTGAGGGAGTGATAGAAAACGATCAGGCAAAGATCCTCTGGGACTATGGTATCAGAACGGATAGGGTGATACGTGCAAACAGACCAGACGTGACGTTGATTGACAAGTCAGAAGAAAGTATCACTCATTGATGTCGCAATACCATGGGACACCAGAGTTGAAGAGAAAGAGAAGAAAAATGGTAGGTAAGTATCAAGATCTGAAAATAGAAATAAAGAAGGATATGGATATGCCAGTGGAAATCGTACCCATAATCATAGGAGCACTAGGCACGATCCCAAGATCCCTGAAAAGGAATCTAGAAAAACTAGAGGCTGAAGTAGCTCCAGGACTCATGCAGAAGAGTGTGATCCTAGAAACGGCACACATAGTAAGAAAAGTGATGGACTCCTAAGGAGGCAGGATGCAACCCGGAACCCCACACTATAAATACAACCCAGTCGAATTGTAGGACTGTGATAGAGCAAAAAAAAAAAAAAAAAAAAAAAAAAAAAAAAAAAAAAAAAAAAAAAAAAAATAATAATAATAATAATAATAATAATAATAATAATATGTCTTGTTAAAAATGATTGCTGCTTCAGCACTATTAATCTTGTAGAGTCCTCTACAAGATTAATTGTGCTGAAGCAGCAATAATTTTTAACAAAACATGTCTACGAGAGGGTATCCTTCCGAAATAATAATAATAATAATAATAATAATAATAATAATAATAATAACAATGTTCTAAAGGGTCCACAATAATACAAAGTGTAAAAGTCCCTTTAGAACATTATATATACTCTCGTGATAGAGTTTTTCCCTAATAAATAATAATAATAATAATAATAATAATAATAATAATAATAATAATAATAATAATAATATATGGAAACGATTCTAAATTCAGTAAATCTTCCGACACAATCTGCAATGAAAACTGGGTCACAAAGAGTCACAAGCGCCTCAGGGAGGGTGCGGGTTCGATTCGCAAAAACAAATGAAACCCAATTTCGCTCTGAGCAATGTCCGATTCATCACACTCACCAGCATGCCCTAGTGGTCAAAAATAAACGAATACACAAACACTTTTACGAATATTTGTGAAAGCAGTTGTGTATTTGTGCTTATTTTACCCCTAGCATGCACCATTAGTGAAATACAAACACACAAGTATTTTGACACATTTAACTATTTGTTTATTGTTATTTTACCAAAGTGATTACGTTTTATAACACCAAACTGTCTAGGAATCAGCAGTTGCAACTTCACCAATTCAAGCGAAGATGCAATGCAATACTGCCCTATTACAGTGCATCCTGTATTTTATTATTTCAATTTAATATATTTATTTATTCGTTCATTTACCTGGTTTCTAGTAACTTTCTGTATTTCATAGTCTTTTACTTCTTTTGAATAAACACCATATTCTTTGGAAGCTTGAATTTCAATTCAATGACCCACGTGGTTGGCTTGATCCCTATGAATATGATTCATCTTCTGAATGACAATAATAATCGTTCGTGGAGGAATGCCACGTTTCTGAATATTTATAATGCATATTCTTGCACAGTTTTCAACCTACCCTACATTTACCTGCAACCTCCCCCGCGCCAGCATATTTTCCCTTTTACACAACGCTACTTCGATCAACGGGGGGAGAAAATAACACAGACACACACACACACACAAGACGCAATGCCCAATGTCCCATTAGCAGGTTAAAAATACTACCTGTACCCAAGGTAGCTCTACACCCAAGGTAGGCAGCCAACGCACATGCTCCTGACGAGACACGACGAAGCGATGTGCGATCGGACTGTGAAGCCTCCTATAGAAGAAGAAGCTCGAGCTAGCTTCCTCTTCTTCTTCTTCTTCTTCTTCCTCAACTTTTTCTTCTTCTTTTTCTTTTTTTTTCTTTTTTTTTTTTCTTCTTCTTCTTCTTCTTCTTCTTCTTCTTCTTCTTTTTCTTCTTCTTCTTCTTTTTCTTCTTGTGTAATTAGCGTATGTATGGCGGAAGTTTGAGCCAGGTAAATTCACGCTGATATTCCCACATATATACATTCGTACGTCACGCTTTACGTTCACAGATACATTCTCTCACGTCTAGACCTTGACGTAAGAGTATACTGCTACCGAGAATGCGTCACTTACAAACGCACACACACATTATATATATATATATATTATATATATATATATATATATATATATATATATATATATATATATGTGTGTGTGTGTGTGTGTGTGTGTGTAGTGTGTATGTATGTAGTATATATATATCTATATATATATATTAATATGTCCATATATATATATATATATATATCTATATATATATATATAATTTCCTTAGCATCTACTTTGATGACAGCTGAAAAGTGGCAGACTCCGTTGGCACGAAGGCGCACTGAACCCCCATCAGGCAGGGCTAGAGGCTAACAACCTCATCCCGATATATGAATTTTTTACCAACACAAGGCCAAGCAGGTTTCACCTTTATATAATAAAAAAAATCAAGACCATCCTAATTTCCAACATCGCTGCAATCCTCAAATCTTACGCAAGACTTATCTCGACATTATGGTGCTACAAAAAATATAACTGTATTGTACTAGTGTTATATGTTATTATAACATCTATGTAATATCACTATGTTAAACAAATTCACTCAGACCGGCATTGGGAGATATCACCAATGTATTGGGGTGAACAAAGTAAGAAGCAAATTGAAGCGGTTCCCAGGAATTTCATTATTACAAAAAAATCATCAAATAACTAAGATGAAAACAGTTATATAAAGCGAACAAAATGACAGCAGCCTGTCTGAAAATATGCCAGTCTTTCAATGTGTAACCATTCTATATAAAACAATAACGTAGAATAACATATTTATATCACAATACCAACATACCATACGATTACATTTATATCACAATAACGGAGAAACTATCAATAACATGATTGCATCGAACTACCTTATATAGAACATTGTGTCCGAAAAAGACTTCTATAACACTTTAACATATAAGAAGCTTACCTATAACATTAATATATCAAGACAGAAAATGCAGAAACTGAATTTTCAATTTTATCTGCAAACTTCCTCAACACTAAACTGAATTACTTCCTGCTGGTAACGGCCAACTACACTCTCAGTGACATTAATCAATGAGTTCCCATCTCTATGTCAGAATGTAAATCAAACATAACGTTATTAAATAGAAAACAAATACGCCCGTTCATACATTAATTATGAACATTAAAAGCAAATCAAATCAGGCGTGATCCACAAACAGATATTTAAATTTACTCACGGTTTATATATATATATATATATATATATATATATATATATATATATATATATATATATATATATATATATATATATATATATATATATATATATATATATATATATATATATATATATATATATATATATATATATATATAATGTATATGTATATGTATATACGTATATACAATCCTAAAATCCAATACATGAAAAACCATAAATAAGTCATAAAGAAAACGTCGAGACATAAAACACTATTAAAAATAAATAAATAAATAAATAAATAAATAAATAAATAAATAAATCACAAAGACACAAGACCTACATAAAATTAAGTCTTGATTAAGGGATGGCGGAAATTTTTAACCGCCAACCTCCCCCTCCCTCGGGTGTCGAGTCCAGTTTTCCAGCGCCTCGTTCGAAACTGAACGCCCCCCCCCCCCCCCCCAACCCCCCACCCGGTCATTCTCTTCCAGAAAATCCTCCTGGAAATCCATAATTCAAGTCCAGAATGAATTGGGCACCGCCGAAAATGGCTTCGTCCCGCTCCTGAAACACAAAATCCGAGGACAGTTTCCAAAGGAAAACGCCGACGGGAATAAAAAGTTTATTTCTGTAGGAAGGGCATTCAAGAGAGAGAGAGAGAGAGAGAGAGAGAGAGAGAGAGAGAGAGAGAGAGAGAGAATATGGGCATTGTAGTTCAAAAAGCCCACTATTAGTAAGAGAGAGAGAGTAAAACTCAGTGCAATCGAGGTAAAAGGTATATCACAAAATACATGCAACTCAAACCATAAACGAACGAACATAAAGCAAAAGTAGAGAGAGAGAGAGAGAGAGAGAGAGAGAGAGAGAGAGAGAGAGAGAGAGAGAGGTAAAACCCAGTGAATTATATCGCAAAATATTTGCGACAAACCATAAACTGACGAGCATAAAGCAAAGATAGAACTCGAAAGAGAGAGAGAGAGAAGAGAGAGAGAGAGAGAGAGAGAGAGAGAGAGAGAGAGAGAGAGACCTTCACCCCTCAACTTCCCAAGGGAATGCAGATGCCGAGGAACCGCTGGCCAATGCCAATCTCACACAGACGATAGAGACAGGTACTGAACGAGGTTTCATCTCCTTCAACAGCCATAATTATGGCTGCATAGCGCGGCAGTTTAACCTTTTATTTATCAAATGCGGTAAAAATCTTATTAATAATATATTAAATGTTATTGGGGGACTTTTTTTATTACCGTCTTGGAGACACCATGCTTGCATGTACTACACGAAGGAATGTACTACTGTACTGAATGAAGGAATGTGTACTATAATACATGAATGATGAATGTACAACTACTATACTACAAGAAGGAAGGTCTACTCCACGGTGGAATGTACTACACACTACAGAAGGAATGTACTACTAAACGCCACTAGGAAATATACTTAACACCCTACTGAAGGAATTTTCTACACACTAAATGAAAGGAATGTACTACTATACTCTACGTTAGGAATGTACTTCACACTACATGAAGGAATGTACTACTATACTCCACGTAGGAATGTACTACACCCTACATGAAGGAATGTTCTACACACTACATGAAGGAATGTACTACACCATACATGAAGGAATGTACTACACACTACGTGAAGGAATGTACTACACACTACATGAAGGAATGTACTAATATTACCACACATTGTACCGAGGTCTTGAAAACCTATATCTTTCCATGTACTATTATTATTATTATTATTATTATTATTATTATTATTATTATTATTATTATTCACCATAAGCATAAACTTCTAAAAACCTAGCCTAAAGAAAGAAGTACATAAAACAAAATAAGCAAACAGAAAATATTTTTATAAAAGAAAACATGAGACGAGAGAAAATAAAAAGGAAAAAAGAACAGAAAAATCCGGGTATTATATCAGAAATTAAAAGTTGTATGTATTTATATGTGCTAGTATATATATATATATATGCTAGTATGTATATATATATATATATATATATGTATATAATATATATATGCTAGTATGATATATATATATATATATATAGTAATATATCCATACATACATACAAGAATTCTCTTTTCAAAAACAGAACGCCCAAGTAAGAGGGTCCAACAAACGAAGTTGTATTTTTGCCTTTTATCAGTTTGTCCAGCGAATGAATTAAAGATGGGGGACGGCGTTCCCGACACTGCCGCTTTTCGAAATGTAACTACTTCTGGGTTTATTTTTCCTCTCGGGAGAACAAAGTCAACAAATATTGCTTCCGGGACGACCTGAACAGAGAGAACAGGATGACCAAAGACTTTTGAACGTTTTCCTTCTGTTTCTTCAAGATATTTTATATTTTGCTCCCCGTGTTTCAACTTTCAAGAAAACCTATATTTTTCTCCTGCTATTTCACAAAAAAATCTACATTTTCCTCTTACCATTTCAAGAATTCCTACAATTTCTTCCTGCTGTGTAAAGAAAATGTACATTTTCTCTTACCATTTCAAGAATTCCTACAATTTCTTCCTGTGTTCAAGAAAATGTACATTTTCCTCTTAGTATTTCAAGAATTCCTACATTTTCTTCCTGCTATTTCAAGAAAATCTACATTTTCCTCCTACTATTTGAAGAAAATCAACATTTTCTTCGTACTGTTTGAAGAAAATTTGCATTTTCCTCCTGCGATTTCGAAAAAATCTACAATTTCCTCCTGCTGTTAGAAGAAAATTGACATTTTCCTCCTACTGTTTGAAGAAAATCTATATTTTTCTCGCCCTGTTTCAGAAAATTTGCATTTTCCTCATAATGTCTTATGAAAATCTACATTTTCTCATCCATTTTAAAGAATATCTACATTTGCTCCCACTGTTTCCACAAAACCTACATTTTCCTCGTACTGTTAGAAGAAAACATGTATTTTCCTCCTGCTTCTTTAAGAAAATCTACATTTTCCCACTACTGTTTAAGGAATATCTACATTTTCTTCGTACTGTTTGAAGAAAATTTCCATTTTCCTCCTCTGCTTCCCGAAAACCTACATTTTCCTCAATGTTTCCTCATTTCCCTCCTATTGTTTCAAGAAAATCTATCTTTTCCTCATACTTTTCAAGGTAAGCTAGATTTTCCTCATACTGTTAAAAAATCTCCATTTACCTCCTACTGCTTCAAGAAAACCGATATATTCATCCTACTATTTAAGAAAACCTGTATTTTCCTCCTCTATAAAAGAAAATTTACCTTTTCCCCGTGTATATTTAAGGAAACATATCTTCCTCCCTGTTGTTTCAAAAATATCTACATTCAGCTTTTTCGAGAAAATTTACATTTTCCTCTTCCTGTTTTAAGAAAAGACATATTTTCCCCCAACAATTTCAAGAAAACCTAATGTTTCAAGACAATCTACTTCTCCATCCCACTGATCCACGAAAATCTAAATTTTCCTGCTCCTGTTTCAAGAAAATTCACATTTCCCCCCTACTATTTCAAGAAAACCTAGGTATTCCTCATAATGTTTCAAGAAAATCTACATTTTCATCCCACTGATCCAAGAAAATCTATATTTTCCTCCTGTTTCACGAAAATCCACATTCTCCCCCTACTCTTTCAAGAAAACCTACGTATTACTCATAATGTTTCAAGA
>NC_061092.1:35181650-35186650 GCF_015104395.2 Macrobrachium nipponense | reverse complement strand
GCCAAGATAAACTCCTGCAAACTGGGTAGGATCAAACCTGATGGTACTGGAAAACGACATCACTGTTTGCAGCAGCATATGAAAATAAGTAAGTTCTGGTTGTTAAGTTCTGAAAACGACAACACTTTTTGCTTGTTTGTTTGTTTGTTTGTATAGTGTTTTTACGTTGCATGGAATCAGTGGTTATTCAGCAACGGGAACAACGGCTTTACGTGACTTCCGAACCACGTCGAGAGTGAACGTCTATCACCAGAAATACACATCTCTAACACCTCAGTGGAATGCCTGAGAATCGAACTCGCGGCCACCGAGGTGGCAGACCGAAACCATACTGATCACGCCACTGAGGCGCTAAATGAGTAAGTTCCGGTGGTTAAGTTCTGAAAACAACACTTTTTTTGCAGCAGCAGCAGCAGCTGAAAATGAGTAACTTCTGCTAAGTTTCAACCCGATTAGTTTGGTTTGTAAAGGTTGTTAACGCTATTCGCAAATCACGTTAGAAATTTAACGTATAAATGACATCACTTCCTTGTGAGAAGCCTATTAATGCAAGATTTTTGTCTTGTTCCATAAACATGCAATGTTCAGTTACATACGTACTAGTAATCATAATAATCCAAGATCTAGACTAAATCTACTTACTCGACAGTAATGATAACACTGAATATCAGCCGCTGTACGAAACTGGGCTATACACATTATCAATAATAATAATAACAAAATCTATAATTGTGAGCTTGTATGGCAACATATTACGGCTGTATAAATAACAATTGAGAGCTTCAGCAGGATATTTCGAGAGCCTGTTTACCTCCCATCCCTAACCAAAACATTATTGGAAACCAAACTTTGACGATGATTAGTCAAGAATCATGGAAGTCTCCAAGGCAAATGTTAATTCTTGAAACGACTATCATCAAATCCAATGATTTCTAAAAACTATTTGTTACAGCAAGATTGTGACACCAGAGGTTTCACGAAATCTCGTAAATTTTCAGGAAATTCGTGAAATCACCTTCACTCAAGAACATTTGATCCCCGAGGGGCTAGTACTAAACACGGCGAAACGGTGATTCAGCTACGCTGTTTCGCCGTGTTTAGTACTAGCCCCTCGGGGATCAAATCCCCCTAAGTGAATGGTGATTTCACCAATTCCATTAAAATTTCAGGGACTTCGTGCAATCCCTGGTTTAAGTCTTGCTGTAACATTTCGTGCAATCACTGGTTTAAGTCTTGCTGTAACATTTCGTGCAATCCCTGGTTTAAGTCTTGCTGTAACATTTCGTGCAATCACTGGTTCTAGTCTTACTGTAGCATTTCGTGCAAACTCTGGTTTTAGTCTTACTGTAACATATATACCTATGCATCATAACTTTACCTATATTTTCTAAAGAGCAGGCAAATTTCATCTCGAGTGCTTACTGGCAAGCGAACCGACCGACGGAAAGATTAACCATGTACTATATAAACGTCTCCAAATGATATCTGATCCACCAAACGGGCTTGTTTTCCTTTTTTAAGGGCTGCCCAAGAGCAAGCGCCTATGCGGGCTTAAGACAATCTTAATCTACACATTTTTATCTGTCATCTACCAAACGGGCCTTTTTACCTATCAAAGTTCAAAAATTTCCTTCATTATCCTACTCTCCAACATCTTGATAATCTTTAAAAATAGAAACATCTCTACTCTGCACTATCCTGATTGTATTTGAAGATAAAAACAGTTGTACTTCACTGTTCTGACAGTTGTTGAAAAAAAAAGCCATGAATTCTTCATTCCCTATGCCATTTTCAAAAGTAAAACAGTTTTTCCTCACTAAATATCTTCGACTGAATATTATGAGGTTTTTACATCTTTCAAACGAAATCAACAAAATCACGCCATACAAAGCAGGCAATTTTTTTTTTTTTTTTTTTTTTTTTTTTTTTTGTGATCTTAACTTAAGTCATGAGGACTCGGGTCCACCCCTATTAGGTGAGACCACTCAAGAAGGGGTGGAGGGTGTCATATCTACCGATTAACTGTGGTCAGAGATAAGAAGGTCTACTGAGTAACTCAAATACATAGATTAAATACGCTTCTTGTGAGGCTAGAAGGTAGACAGAAGAGAGGAAATAAACCTTTCACACATTTTCACTGTAAAACTTAGACCAATATGCTATTCTGTCCAAAAGGTAGTTACACCGCTTGTCGAGCTGCCACCACAGGACACAAGAAAAATGTGTCCAAGGACTTGTGGGTGACATCATGTAGAGGTAGAGAGAGAGAGAGTTGAAGCAAAGGCTGCAACAAGACCATTCTTGTCATGGATAAGCTCTACAACTTTGTAGAAGTGTCTTTCCACTTCCCTTGCCCAGGTTCTGCTGGCAACAGATTGTCTAAGCCGTTGGAGTCCATGGCAGGTCGGCCTCACATCTCTGATGACACTGCCATAGTGGGAGAACTGCATCAGCGATGCCGATTTTTCTTCACAACATTGGCTTTTAGCAGTGTTACCATCAGCAGTTCTTCTGATTTTTTTTTACGTTATATACGATTTAATGGTTAGAATGAATAATTTCCGATGTAGAATTATTTTCCGTAACATAAAAAAAAAATAAACTACACGTCACTAGTTTAACATAAAGCATTTTTGACGAAGAAAAATAAAGGATTTCAATAAGATTCATTTCTATAAATAAGCTTGATATGTTTTATAACTTTATTTTCATAATAAAACATAAAAAGGCAAAGTGAAGAATTTTATTCCTCAGTGCCGTGGCCTGTGGTCTGAAAAGCCACGGAGGGTTGCCAGATGCCACCGGAAAGTCACACCAGTAGACGAAATTCCTCAAAACGGCAACCCTGAACTGTATCCTGGTCTCTGTTCTGCCCTGGAGAATGTGAACCACGGCTGGTCCAGGCCCTGAGAGTAGGATCCCCATCAGAGTGAGAGAAGCGGCCACATGCGACTGCCCTTCCATCCTTACGCCATGCTGAATGAGCAGAACCAACCATGCAGGCCTCATCCAATCACAGCAAACTCAATGGCGCACTGTATGTCCCATGCTGACCAGCACCCAACTGTGCATAGGCCAGTGTATCATCAAGCAGCACCAAGCAGTGTACATGGGGGCACAGCACCAGTGGTGACCTGGCTGGAGAAATAACACACCCAGAAAGTACAACAAGGCAAAGTTATCCACAGGATTACAACCAACTCCTCGTATGACAAGGGAATGATAGCAGTGAAGTCCTGGAACGTGCAGTAACAGTGCAAACTCAACTCAAAGATGGGGCTTGCAGGGTAGAGTTGAGGTCATCTCTTGGTCTCAAGAAAAGAGAAAGAAATCTTGTACAACTGAAGTCCCACACATATCAGCTCCCTTGCCTAGTTACTAGCTTTTTCCTAACAAAAAAATTACAGCTGTACTTCTCAGCCTTTTCCTTCTCCATCCTATGGTCTGAGGAGGTCAAGGAAGCCTAAGGAGGTGATTATATGGATAACAAAGCAGCTCTGGTGCACCTCTTACCTATCCCTTGCATGTATGTGATGGACATTCACTTTTCCTAACACTCACAGACAAACCAGACATTCCTGATGGGCTTGGAACATGAGATGAAGAGGCAGCAAAGGACATCTTACCTGCACCTTCCATCCCTGTCACCCTGATACAAAGCACACATCACAGTTATACTGAATTTTATTAAACCATAGACAGGTTTGATGGATGCACTCTCATCACATGATAGAAGACAGAACACTGAGAAGGTTTACATGAGACACCCAACTCGGACCTCAAGTTCAGCAACACCTACTCGTTCCTGCTGTATGTGTCCGGGCAGAAGGCACAATAGGAGGAGAATCAGAAACTGAAAATACAATGGGATCCCGCACCCACAATAGCACCTAACATTCAGAATGGTAGTCTTGAAGAGTGCCGTTTCCCTTTGCAAGGGAGGTAAGACAAGGATGGAGTGATGGAAGCTGAAGCCTGAAAATACAAACCATATCCTGTTTGCTCACATCCAAAAAGAACATTCTAGACAAATACAAATCTGAGATACCAAAGACTACTGGCCTCTGCAAGCTGAACACAAGGAATGAGGATTAAAGGTGGGAGCCACCATGACTTCACACATTTTATCACGTCCTGGATATCTGCTTCGGCCATCCGTATAAGGAGATACAGAATCCTTAATACACTGACATAGTAAAAATGCAAACCACAATGAACCACAATGAGCAGAAAAGCCCCATACATAAGACATCCAAACTGAAAGCTCAGTTTCAAACAGCAATAATGAAATCGTAGTACATGTATAGCGACTGGTTACCCCTGCCAAATTTTAAAACATCATTTGCAACCTTCAAACAATCTGCCTACGCAAAAAATATATCCATATAAAGTGGAGGGGTTATCCTCGCGGGGACAAATATTGATTCCAGGAAGTGTCCTTGCTGGAAAGACAAGGTAGTTCCAGGCGACAGGAAGCGGAAGAGGATACAGAGGCTGCACCTTTTCAGGCGCGATAAAACCACTCATTTTATCTTCCGCAACAATCATATCGATCCAAACCAGCGCCATATTCCAACATTAAAGGGAGAGAGAGAGAGAAAGAGTGGGTATATTACATAACTCCATGTATTGCAAAAGAGAAAGAGGGGGAGAGGAATTGGCCATATTACCTAACAGCCTGCAAAGCAACAATGAGAGAGAGAGAGAGAGAGTTCTCGATATACACAACAACTTGCATTACGAGAGAGAGAGAGAGAGAGAGAGAGAGAGAGAGAGAGAGAGAGAGAGAGAGAGAGAGAGCATATGTTCTCGAAATACACAACTTGCATTACAAGACAGAGAGAGAGAGAGAGATTCCTCAAAGTACGCAACAACCCGCATCTTGAGAGAGAGAGAGAGAGAGAGAGAGAGAGAGAGAGAGAGAGAGAGAGAGCATATAACAGAACAGATAGTACAGATACAACAAGAAAGATCTAGAAAACAGCTGGAGTGTATAAGCT
>NC_061092.1:35066650-35176650 GCF_015104395.2 Macrobrachium nipponense | reverse complement strand
CCGCCCATTCAAGTGATCGTCCCCCGACAGGCTGTGCGTGGCGTATGTCTAATGTTCGGAAGAGAAAGATGTGAATAATAACAAAATGTGAGAATACTGTCGTTGAAATAATTTGTTAATAAAGACTCGTGGGTATTGTACGTTAAAAAGGGCTAATTTGCCGTGTGATAACCTAGATTTGCTGCTGAAAAGAAGTAGAATACGAGATTAGTGACAAGGTGATTTTTTTTCTCTTGTTTTGTCGATGACTTCAGTGCTTTGTGCCCTTTTGTTAAAGAAAAAACTGGCTTTTTCTGGTAATATGATTTCTCACGTGATTAACAATAACTTTTTCAATTATTTACATTGAAATGCAGACGTGATTCACTGGTGTACAAGTATTGATCAAGAGGTGGTGTACAATGAAAATTTAGCACAATCTGGAATCGCGGAAAACATTAAAGCCCAAATAAGGATTGTTCAGTGTTTTATTACTAGTTTTTTTTTTTTTCTTCAGTGACTATTTTTAAGAAATTTCTTTAATACTGGAAACAAGACCATTGAATAGGTCACCCGTTCAAAGGACAGAGAAGGCTTACTACTCGAATATACTAGCTTGAGCTGGTTCCTCCCATTCATTATTAGCGCAGTGATGATACATATTTACCCCTAATTAAGTTTTGTGAATCTGAATGTGAACCTTGACGATAAATCTTGCATTAGATAGTGTTTGTTCAAGATCAAAAGTTCCCAAATAGGTAAAAAGCTTGGCACTAGAAGAGGATGTCACTCATATATCTGTTATCTTTCCATTCATATTTTCACATAAGATTTAACTATCTCTCTTCCTATTGTTTCTTTTCGTAGTCAGTAAATACGAAAGTTAAGCCAGCAAAAAACTTGTTTTTGGTGTAGGTGGAGTATAGGTATGGTGCACACAGGTGGATAGATATTATTCATATTCTGAATCATAACATTTGCTCAAGATTCGATATAAGCAGAATAATATGAATTCAAGCATTCTCCTGAAATTCAGTATGAAATATAATTACAGTAGACATAATCAAACAACTTAAATTCAATGATTCATTCATTCATAAATATTCATAAAATTCACCTCCACCCATATCAGATGCCATTCACATACAAAGTACATGTCATGAGTCTTCCATTAGGAGTGTTTTATTGGTGAAGTTCTTATATTGTTTTAGAATTCTGATGATCTTTTTTAATCCTAAAGAAATGTAATTTTATTTGTTATTCATTATGAACATGCATTGTATGAACTAATATTCACCTCATAAACAGACCTTCAGGAAAATAACAGAATGTCCAAAGGACAAGAAGAAAACAGAACTGTACTTGAGAATATGACTTAGAAGTTCTTAAGCCTAAAGAATGTAGCATTGTATACAGTAACTATATTTTACATATTTTAGTGCATAGGTATTACATATACAGTACTGTATTTCTCCATCATTTTCTTTTCCAATTATGGTTCATAAGTTTACAAGCTGCATTAATGTCAAAAGGACTAGGAATACTAATATTTGATAATTATGAGTGTTTAGTTATTTCTTTAAGTTTACAGTATGTCAGGTACAGTCCCTTTGGTAATTTAGCTTTGAGAAAACTAAAAGAAGTATTTTAATACTTATTAATTATATTTAACACATATTTTTTATACTTATTCATTATTTATCTTCCAAAGATAAAATAAGATAGGATGAGTACCCAGACTGGTATTAACTAGTTATGTGTGTCTTGAAATATGGTGGATTCTAATACAGTGTAATAATTATATTTAATACTTATATTTAACACTTATTTATTATATAATATCTTCTAAGAGTTAGTTAAAAGAGGGTAGTATAAGTACCCAGTTTTTTTTTCTTTCTTTCTTCCAATTAATGATTATGTGTTTGAAATATGGAAGACTATCATTCATTAACTATTTAGAACTCGTGTGGCCATTTGGGTTTCAGACATGCTACCATTCAACTTCCAGTTTTTCTTGAATAGTTTGGGGACTTGGGTGATGGTTGATGATAAAATGGATTGTAGACCACTTTTGACATGCAGTGAATTACATCACTTTCATACGTCTGTTTTGAGTAAATGACCTATTTTCATCTTGGCCATGGGATAAACAATACTGTAAATTGTTTATTGATGGCTAGTTTATTCTGTGTGACTCCTGTGTAAAGCAGTTCACTTTTAAACCAGAAATTGGCTTCTGTTTTGCAATTCAGTGACGGAGTCATAAAGGTCATGCCTCATGCCCATTTGTGAAGGGATGGTGTGAGTGGGATTTTGTCCTATTTGGATGTTGACTCAGTGAAGAGTTCATTCTCCAGGAATATAAATTTGAGGCTACGTACCCATGCTATATCTACTGTTCCTTGGTATTAAAGAAGTGTCCAAAGATTTTTTCATGGAAAATGTTAGTAGTAAATTGAGAATGAATGAATGATTTAAGAGCTATATTCCATCATATTATCAGTGGTAAATAATGCTGACACCTCTCCCTGAAATAAATCATGCTTAAATCATGTACAGTACAGTATGTTTGTTATGCAGTTGGGACTGTATCCTCTCACACTTCCATGATATAAAATTATTATTTTTTATATATATTATTATTATTATTCAGAAAATGAACCCTATTCATATGGAACTAGCTTACAGTGACCATTGATTTGAAATTCAGGTTTCCAATGGAAATGGTGTTCATTAGGAAGTAAGAGAAGGTAAAGGGAAATGCAGAAAGAGATCTCATTTATTAAAAAGATAAAATAAATCATTAAATTTTGTAAAGTGCATGGAAATAGCATTAGGATAGTAATTGCAGCTTTGCCTGAACTTTTAAAGTTCCAATTGCACAAAACATCCTTAGGGAGACTGTTCCACAATAATGTTGTTATACTTCCAGTTAAATACAATACTAGCCTTTTTTTCATTTTGAACTGGTTTGTCTAGTGCCAGTAATACTATACTGTCACATATTGAGTTTTGTGAGGCTTGTCAGTTAATTTGGTCATGCTTTGGTAAAGTCCTGGCAACATCACTCAGGGCCCATATCAGTCTGTGAGACCAGATTTTTTTTTCTTGTCCAGTTAAGCAATTTTAATAATTCAGCAATAATCCTATTGGCCCTATGTGTTTGGTACCAACTCATTCAAGTTTTCTTCAACCTCCCTGATAGGGTAGGTTGTATAAGTATTTTTGTAAGGAGACTGTTCATGTTCGCTTGTTGATAGTGAGTGAATTGAGGTAAAAAAATGTGCATAAACTTGCCTCAGGAATCCTTCATCCACATTGGGTCATCATGTAATATATATTTGAAGCTTGGTTTTGTATCCAAGACTCTTGTTATTGTTTTAGGGTTACTGTAATTAAGTAGTGTCTATAATATTGCTTCCTTCATAAGAAGGCAGTTTTTGATGATTTATCCAGAGAACATGGGTGTCCAGTTTAGAAGATGAGCATATTTTATTATGGCACTAATATTTTGTGTATATTTTCACCTTCTAAATATAAGACTCTTCTAACTTAAAGTAAAGAAG
Source organism: Macrobrachium nipponense (assembly GCF_015104395.2). NCBI lineage: Eukaryota > Metazoa > Arthropoda > Malacostraca > Decapoda > Palaemonidae > Macrobrachium > Macrobrachium nipponense. The sequence continues at coordinate 35,173,105 of NC_061092.1, read as the reverse complement.
TCTTGCAAAAGGTAATGGGGCCATGTGTGACCCACAACAATGTGCAAGAGCTTTCTAGGCTAATGATTCCCTTTAGGGTAATGAAGTTTCTACATGTTATTGAACACAAGCCATCTAGGGTTTTTATAAAAACAGGGTCTCATAACCTACACTTATGTATGTTTACATATATGGTCGGTTTCACTGAGCACCAAGATTGAGAGCATATTACTCTTCTCTTATTTATTTGCAGAAGGAAGCATGAGTGAGCTTGCTTTCCCCATTAAGGCATTTGTTGAGCATTGAATGAACCCAAAATTATTGATCTGTAGCCATAAAACATAATAACAATTAACAGGGTTAGGTAAATTGAAGGTTCTGTATGCAACTGTATTATTCACAGATTTGAAATACTTTAATAGTCTTTTTTATGAATGTCAATAATGTTTAGACAGGTATCAGTTATGTGCCTAAGAATTCAGTGACTTCTTTTAGATGTTAATTAACTAACAGGTTTAGTTTAAAAAAAAATTATTCTTTTTACAATTAAGAACTTACACGCTTTCCTTCTTTTTCAGGCAAACGAATGCAAGAAATAGTGTGTATTTTCTTTTGTATAACACTGATGATGGTTAACTTTTACTACATGGGCGTTCATTTTCAACTCGAAAAGATCACATCCATATTTGTGGTTGCTTTAGCAGGAATCGTTACCGCAGATTTTGCTTCAGGACTAGTCCATTGGATGGCAGATACCTGGGGATCTGTTGAGCTACCTATATTGGGAAAGGTATGTGCCCCCTTGCCATTTTATGTGAAACCTCTAACATTACTAAAATTAATTTTTGTTCATTTTGGGTTATTTACATTCCGGTAAGATTCAGATTGTTACCAACAGGATGATTGTAGGTGCCTTTCTAGTACACTAAATATATTGAGAATAGAAGATCCATTATGATTGGCAAATGATGTTGAACATGTAATCTTATATTGTACGTACTATATTATAGTATTTTCTATGATAAACGAAAGCGTACTTGACAAATTTAAGTGCCAATGTTTGGGCAAATATCCTGTTAATGAGGAGAGATGCAGCATTGGCTAGACTAAGCCGCACTGTTGATTTGGATTCCCCGTTAGCGATGAGGAATGGGGATATCTTGGAGTCGCAATTGCTGTTGCCAGAGGTCATGCTGGAAGAGGCTATGGATAGAAGAAGGATGGACACTAACGATAGATTGGTACAGCAGGCAGTTAGGAAAACGTCTAACAGTCAAGCTACCTCTATGGAGGTAAGGCAGCAGCAAATACCTCGGAAGAAGACTGAAACATCCCTAATAGAGCAACGAGACCCTCTTCCCCAAAGAGGTTAGTTCATCGGCCCTTTCACAATAGAAACAACAGAGGAAGGGGGATTAAGGGAAGAGGGAGAGGCTCAAGAAGATAGGATGGGCGCCTCTCATCACTCGGCCACACTGGAAGGTGTGGCAGGAACTGGGAGCAGAGCAGTGGGTGGTGGATGTTCTCAGGGTTGGGTATTTGATTCCGTTCAAGGTAACCCCACCCCTGACAGAACAGCCATTACCTCACCTCGCTTATGCTCAGGAATCTCAGAAGGCCATTATTCTGCAAGAGGAAGTGAAGAAGACGATGGAAAAAGGGGCTGTGGAACAAGTATCCATTCCGTCAAAGGGCTTTTACAGCAGGATTTTCCTGGTACCCAAAGCCAACGGGGAGTGGAGGACAGTAATAGACCTGTCAACATTGAATCTGTTTATAAGAAAAACCAGTTTCAAAATGGAAACTCCAAAAACGGTTCTACAAGCAGTCAGGATCAAGGACTTTATGCTGACAATCTATCTGAAGGACGCATACTTTCAGATACCAGTCCATCAGTCTTCAAGGAAATTTCTCCGTTTCAGTCTTGCAGAGAAAGGTTTCGAGTTCAAAGTCCTGTGCTTCGGACTGACAATGTCTCCTCAAGTTTTTACAAGAGTGTTCACTCTCGTGTCGACATGGGCGCATGCTCAGGGGATCAGGCTAATAAGATATCTAGACGATTGGCTGGTGATAGCAAAGTCCAGAGAGAAATTACTCAGGGACAGGGTGACCCTCCTGCAGTTTTGTCACAGTCTAGGTATTGTGATAAATCAGGAGAAGTCGCAGTTGGATCCAAGACAACATTTGGAGTATCTGGGAATGGTTATAGACACAATAAAAGCCAAAGTATTCCCGACAGACCAGAGAATAGAGAAATGCAAACAAGTGGTGAATGCCTTTCTGGGAAAACAAACACAGCCAGCAAGGCAGTGGCAGGTAGTACTGGGAATCCTAACTTCCTTGAAGAAGCTAGTACCACAAGAGAGGCTACACCTTCGATCTCGACAATGGAGGATGAATGAGTTTTGGTCACCAATAGTAGATCACCCGTACGAGCAAATTCCCTTGCCAGCAGAAGTGAGGAAAGACTTGCTGTGGTAGGTGAACGACGACAATCTGACAGTGGGTGTCCCCCTTCAACAACCCTCCCTGGACCTCTTGCTGTTCTCAGATGCTTCACTAGAAGGTTGGGGAGCCCATATGGAGGAGTTGATGGTGTCAGCAAAATGGAGTTGCGAGGACAGAGAACTCCATATAAACGTGCTGGAGTTAAAAGCAGCGTTTCTAGCTCTACAGGAATTCAGGAGAGAGCGAAGGGACATTCAGTGGTATTGATGTCAGACAACACCACAGTAGTAGCTTGTAAAAAACAAACAAGGAGGCCTAGTTTCTCGGCAGTTACATGTGATGACAGTTCAACTTCATCAGTGGGCTGTAGAGAACCTAGTAGACATCAGGGCCAGATATATTCCGGGAAAAAGAAACATAGTGGCCAACAAGTTGAGCTGCAGGGATCAGATACTGGGAACGGAGTGGTCCTTGCACCAACAGGTAGTGGACAGGATGCTCATGTTGTGGGAAAGGCCGATCATAGACCTATTTGCAACCAGTTACAACAAAAAGTTGGAAGTGTATTGTTCGTAGTCCCAGACGTAGAGGCAGTAGCAGAAGATGCGCTACAACGCCCTTGGGACAATCTGGAAGTGTACGCATTTCCTCCATTTTGTCTAATCCGTCAGGTTCTGAACAGGGTAATGCAGTCTCAGAACCTCAAAATGACTCTGGTAGCTCCTTTATGGCCAAAGGCAGAACGGTTTCCGGACCTGCTGGGACTCCTAATAGACGTGCCAAGAGAGTTACCACTATGAAGCAACCTACTATGTCGGCCGCACATGGAGGGGTAACACCAGTCGGTGAAGTCCCTATCGCTTCACGGGTGGAGACTGTCAAATATCTCCTCCGAGCGAGACGGTTTTCGCAAAAAGCAGCAACTCAGATGGCAGGAAATATCAGGAAGTCATCTGCGGCAGTATACCAAGGGAAGTGGTCGGCATACTGTGATTGGTGTTGTAGAGGGAACTTGTCTCCACTCGGTACCACTATTCAGCAGTTAGCAGACTTTCTGGTATATCTCAGGACAGAAAGGCATATGTCTGTATCTGCAGTGAAGGGGTACAGGGTTGCTCTAGCCTTAGTCTTACGAATGAAAGGTGTGGACATTTCGTCTTCATGGGAGTTGGCCATGCTGATGAAGAGCTTTGAACAGTCATGTCCGCCAAAGGAACTAAAAGCCCCAGATTGGGATCTGACCATGGTACTGAGTAGTCTGACAAAACCCCCCTATGAACCACTAAGGCAGTCCACAGATAGGAGCCTGACCCTGAAGACAGTCTTCTTATTGGCCCTAGCTTCAACCAAAAGGGTGGGGGAGCTACATGGCCTGTCATATATCGTAAAGCACTCGAGAGGTTGGAAGCCAATGGTATTCGAGTTTGTTCCAGAATTCGTGGCCAAGACTCAAAACCCAGCAATAACAGACGGCAGATTCGACTCCTTTTCCATACCTTCCTTGGTAGACTTTGTAGACAATGACAAAGATGAGATGCTTATGTGCCCCGTCAGGGTAATAAGAGAGTACTTAAGAAGGACAAGGCACCTCAGGCCGGGGTGCCGGAGGTTGTTCGTAAGTATACAGGATGGAACAAGAAGGAAGTGTTCAGGAATACAATATTGTTTTGGCTAAAGGAGATGATCAGGAATGCCTACATGACAGAAGACAGGGGGTCAAATAGCCAGGAGAGGGCTAGAGCTCATGACATCAGAGGCTTGAGCGCTTCTTTGGCATTTAAGAAGAATATGTCTGTGGAGAGAATTCTGAAAGCTGGTGTTTGGAAACGGCAAACAACTTTCACTTCATTTTATTTAAAAGACATTGCCCATAGATCCTAGGACACTTTTTCCTTGGGTCCAGTGGTGGCGGCCCAACAAGTGATATAGCTCATCCAGTACCCCTGGCGGGTCTGTTTGTGTCTATTCTAAGATGAAGGTATGAAAGTAGAATGAATGGGATGAGGGTCCCTCTTTTTTTCTTTTTTACTACTTTTCTTTTTTCTACTCCTTTACCTACGGGCAGTATGAAGGAGAGTACCATCATATGCTGGAACGGACTAGATGCAGGTGAGGTGGTCAGCCATACTGTAAAGTTATCTTAGGGTATAGTATATTTTTCAGTAGCAACACACTCCTCTCGGTAATAAGGAAGAGACAGGTGAGGGTGGATCCAGATGCAAGGGACAAGAGTGGTTTATGAGAAGGGAAGGTTCTCTGTTCTCCCATAATGTGTAAACCATAGAATGGTATCAGCACCCAGTGAGGGAAACCAATAGATTCGCTTATATCTTTGGTTCTAGGTTCATTGTCCATTCTCTTAATGGATAAAAAGGTTGGCCCAAAAAACTTCCCAGGTCCAGCAAGTTATAGAGACTTACCTCCCCTCAATAAGTAAGTCTATCCTAAATGTTTAAGACAAAGGTTTGTTCTGTATAAAACAAATACAAATTTGTAACTAATTTGTATTTTCATACATTCAACTTACCTGTCAGATATATACATAGCTATAGACTCGTCGTCGTTCCCGACAGAATTTCAAATTTCGCGGCACTCGCTACAGGTAGTCAGGTGATCTACCGCCCTGCTCTGGGTGGGCAGGGCTAGAACTATTCCGTTTTCTATCATAATCTCTCTGTCGCCGGCTGTATCAACATTGTTGTTACTTCTTCCTCCTGACTGATTTCGTTTTTCGCAAAGCTTTTTGATCATCTCTCGCTGATATTTGGTGACGTACTTGGATCGTTGTTTGGCATTCGCTATCGTGGACTGTTTTTTGGACTTGGTTTTTGGATTTTGTGAATATGTCTGATTCTAGTGTTAGTTTTCAGAGTGTGTGAATGAGGGCTGTAAGGTGAGGATTCCGAAAGCTTCGGTAGATCCTCACACTAGTTGTAGAGGGTGTAGAATGGTTGAATGTTCAATTGAGAAATACGTGTAATGAGTGTGAGAATCTGAGTGCACAAGAGTGGAAGAATCTAACTTCTTACTGAAGAAGTTAGAGAGAGATAGAGAGAAGGAAGAAAACATAGAGGTCTGCCTCTCATGATTTACTTTCTAGCTCTGTAGCTTCTTCCTATGATGATAATGACCATTCTGTTTCAGCCCGTTCACAATGGCTAATCCCTCTAGTTCGGCTTCGGAAATAGCAGAACTTAGAGCTTCCCTTCAGAAAATGCAGGAAAAGGTCGCGGCATTGGAAGGTAAGGAAAAGTGAATGTGGCAAGTGATATTAGTGTCCCCAGTGTAGTGGAGGGGGCGTCTGGTCGTCTCTGCGACGCTCCCAGGCCTAGACCTCTTCCAAGCTCCCTGGCCCGAGGAGAAGGAAAGTCGAAAGCCGTACGGGGGTTGTGGAGAATCCCCAACGATCAGGCGTCCCTTCGGCAGAATCGATCGTATCGACTGCTAAAGACCGCTATAAGAGGGTCTACGAGAGTGCTTTTCGTCGTCGAGTTCGCCTTCTCCGAGAAGAGGGTGGAAGGAGTCGAATCTTTCCCGTACCTTTGAAGAGGAGTATGCAAGAGCCTGCCAGGCGCCAGGCGCCTGCTGACATGAGATCAATTCGAGTCCCGAGCGCTTCTCGGAAGGAGAGCTCCTTCGGTAGTAAAAGAGGGCGAGAATACAGTCAGACTCTGGGACTAGAGGAGATCCTAGAGCGCCTTACAGATCTCCCTCTCCTGATTCGGAAGATTCCTCAACCAAGAAAATTTTGAAGAATTTGCAAGAGCAATTAGCCTTGCTAGCAGGAACTCGTTATAAGGAGCCTACTCGTAAGAAGGATGATAGGCTTCCTATTAAAAGATCTAAAGAACTATCTCCTGCCAGGCGCGACGCATCCTTCAGGGGAGTTGTCGCACAGGCGGCCATCTCTGGGGGGGGCGGTGCGCTAGGCAGGCGAGAAGTAGGTAAAGGAGCAAATCCTGTCAAGCTAGGGCCCAACCATGTCAAACTGAGTAGGCGCCAACCGAGCCAAGACATTAAACATCTTGAATAAGGCGTTATATCAATCGGAGCCAGGAGGTATTCGGATTCTAAGACTCTAAAAAACGCAGGAGTATCTGAACAAAAATGCGCCTAAAAGGCCATACTCCTCCCAGGCCAGGAGCACGAAGCTATACTCCTCCAGGCGCCAGGAATATGCGGAAATTAATACTCCTACCACGCGCCAGGAGTATTATTGAACGAACAATGCCGGCCATACGAGGCGCCAGGCGAAGCCTGCTGAAAGCCAGAGGAGTACTTCGTACGGCGCTTTGCGCTGCGAGGCGCCAGGCGCCTGATGAAAATGCGCCTGCCAGGCGCCAGGCGCCTGATGAAAATGCGCCTGCCAGACGCCAGGCGCCTGCTGAAAGCCAGGAGTATTCGAGGCGCTTTGCGCCTGCCAGGCGCCAGGAGGATCCCAAGCACGCTACTCCTCCCAGGCGAGATACTCCTGCTGTACACCAGCCGCATTCCTCGTATGAAACCTGACACTCGGAAGAGAGTAAGAGAAGAGTCAGTAGAAAGGAGAGCCTTCTCCTTCCGAGCCTCTTAACCCAGAAGATGCATCGGAGGATGAAATGAGGAAGGATCTTCTAATTATAAAGTCCTTTCGTCCCTTCTGTTGGAGGAATATGGAGACTCTTTGACACCAGCTGCTCCCCCTTCTCCACGTTCGCAGTTTTTCGAGCACGAAAACACTCAAGTCTTCCTCTTTTCCTTAAAATGAAGCCTGCCATTTCTATGAGGAGAGCGCTACAATCTCTTGATCCTGTTCAAGAAGAAGAAGGAGTTAGGAAGGACGGTATTTGTATGCCTCCCGCCAAACTTACAGGAAGGAGAGGAATTTGGTACGAAACGGGAGAGGATATGGGATTGTCTCTGTCCGTTTCAGCCGAATCAGATTTCTCGAGTTTGGTGGATTCGTCTAGAAGGCACGCCTTGAATGCAGCAAAGGTTACATGGGGGCTTTCGGAAACGGACCACCTCATCAAGGGTCTATTTCACACCCTAGAAGTTTTTAACTTCTTAGATTGGTCCCTTGGGGTTCTGGCCAAGAAATCTCAAGAAAATGAACAACTCGACCCAGAAACCCTGAATTGTATCCTAGCCTGCATTGATAAGGCTGTTCAGATGGATCAGCTGAGGTATGCTCGCTATATGGTGCAGGAGTGTTAAAGAAAAGAGCGGTGCACAGTGCTTTCCTCACAAAGGCCGTCTCGCATTCGCAGAGAGCCGCCTTATTGTTTGCGCCTCCTCTGAACACCTTTTTTCCATCACAGGTGAAGGACATCGCGCATTCTCTGACGGAAAAGGCCACCCAGGATCTCTTAGACAATCATCAAGGAAGAGTAGGCCTGTGGGCTAGTGAAGAGGAAGAAAGTGGCTCTCCCAGCTCAGAAACAGCCCTTTCGAGGAGGTCTTCCAACTAGAACGATCGCCCAGAAGGAGTCAAACTGATAAGAGGGGCAGGTCTTCCTTCCGTGCTTTTAGGAAAGGGAAATGAGAGTTCTGTCCTCCAGACACCCGTAGGAGCCAGGCTACAGTATTTTGCGAAAGCCTGGGAAGACTTAGGAGCCAACACTTGGACGATGTCGATCATCAGAAGGGGTATCGCATCCCATTCAAGGACATTCCTCCCTTGACAACATCTCCGAGGGAATTGTCCGCCAGATACAGGGACCAGATGATGACGGACACTCTTCGTCAAATGGTGGAACAGATGTGGGAGAAAAGAGCAATAGAACTTGTACTGGATTGCAACTCCCCGGGGTTTTACAACCGCTTGTTTTTTCTTGTAAACAAAAGCCTCGGGAGGATGGAGACCGGTACTGGACGTAAGTGCGCTGAACAAATTTGTCGATCAACAGAAGTTCAGCATGGAACGTCTGCCTCAGTCCTTGCAGCACTACGGCAAGGGGATTGGATGGTGTCCATAGACCTTCAGGACGCATACTTCCACTCCCGATCCACCATTCGTCGAGGGAAGTACCTTCGATTTATGTTCGAAGGCAGAAATTATCAGTTCAGGGCCCTGTGTTTCGGCCTGTCCACGGCTCCTCAAGTCTTCACAGACGTGATGAAAAATGTAGCGAGACACCTACACTTGAAAGGGATAAATGTCTCAATGTACCTGGACGACTGGCTCATCAGAGCCAGGTCCAAAGCAGTGTTTGGAGGACCTGTTAATAACAACCTGGAGTTGACAAGTCTTTGGGACTGATCGTGAACTCGAGAAGTCTCAGATGATCCCCAGCCAGAACGTGGTTTATCTGGGGATTCAGATGGATTCTCGGGGTTTTCGAGCTTTTTCCATCGCAAGAGAGACTAAAGAAAGGCTGTGCCACAGTATCGAACTTTCTAGGGAAAGAGCGCACTTCGGCGAGGGAATGGCTGAGCCTTCTGGGAACCCTTTCCTCGCTCGAACAGTTCTTTCTCTAGGGAGATTACATCTTCGACCGCTTCAGTTCTTCCTAAGAAGAAGTTGGAGTTGGAAGACGGTCAGCTATCGGATACGTTTCCAATATCGGAAGAAATAAAACACCATTTGAAGTGGTGGTTGCTTCCACTAAAGGAAAACAAAGGAGTGTCCCTGCAGGTACGGAACCCAAGCCTGACATTGTTTTTCAGACGCCTCGGAGGCGGGCTGGGGTGCAACATTGGGACCCAGAGAAGTGTCAGGCACCTGGTCGGCAGAACAGGTGTCATGGCACATAAATTGCAAAGAGCTTAGCAATACACCTGGCGCTAAAGAGCTTCGAACACTTAGTCAGAGGCAAGTCGTGCAGATAAATTCGGACAATACGACAGCTTCTGGCTGTCAAGAAGCAAGGAGGGACGCACTCTTTTGCTCTGTACGAGCTGGCACGGGATCTACTGATTTGGGCGAACCAAAGGAAGGTAATTCTTCTAACAAGGTTTGTTCAAGGGGAGAGGAATGTGAGAGCGGGACAGACTGAGCAGGAGATTCCAGGTCCTTCCCACAGAGTGGACACTCCACTCAGAAGTCTGTCAGAGCCTGTGGCGCCTTTGGGGGAAGCCTCAAATAGATCTTTTCGCCACATTCCTCTCCAAAAGGATAGATACATTTTTGTGCCTGGTGGAGGATCCCCGAGCTATGCAACAGACGCCTTTCTCCTGGACTTGGTCAGGAATAGACGTTTACGCGTTTCCCCCCGTTCAAGATTCTGGGGGAAGTAGTCAGAAATTCGTGGCATCCGAAGGAACCAAGATGAACTCTGATCGCTCCGTTTTTGGCCAGCTCAAATCTGGTTCACAGAGGTGATGGAATGGACAGTGGACTTCCCCAGATCTCTTCCAAACAGAATAGATCTGCTCAAACAACCCCACTTCGAGAGGTACCATCAAAATCTACCCGCTCTTGCTCTGACTGCCTTTCGACTATCGAAAGACTCGTCAGAGCGAGAGGGTTTTCTCGCCAGGCAGCAAAATGCAATTGCTAGAGCCCGCAGATCATCTACGAGACGAGTGTACCAATCGAAGTGGGAAGTTTTCAGAAACTGGTGTAGGTCGAAGAGAAGCTGTCCTCTTCCAGTACCTCTGTGACCGAAATTGCAGATTTCCTTCTGTTTCTTAGACAGGAGTCGCATCTCTCGGTACCAACTATTAAGGGGTACAGGAGTATGCTCTCAGCAGTCTTTAGAAACAGAGGATTAGATCTAACGAATGACAAGGATTTGCAACGACCTCATTCGTTCATTCGAAACATCTAAATCACGCGAACCTAAGGTTCCAAGCTGGAACTAGATGTGGTTCTTAAATTTCTTTCATCAGATGAATTCGAACCACTTCACACTGCTTCGTTCCGTAATATCACGAGAAAGTGTTTGTTTCTGATGTCTCTTGCAACGCAAAAAGAATCAGTGAGTTGCACGCCCTTGAATCAAGAGTTGGCTTCAAAGGAGACCTCAGCAATTTGTTCATTTCAGTCCCTTTTTCTGGCCAAAAATGAAAACCCTTCGAATCCCTGGCCCAGGAGTTTCGAAGTTAAAGGACTTTCTAGCTTGGTGGGCAGAGAGGCAGAAAGATCCCTGTGCCCAGTTAGAGCTCTAAAGTTTTATCTGGACAGGAAGAAGCAGGTTGGGGGGTTCGCAGAAAAGTCTTTGGTGCCTCAGTGAAAGAACCCCAAGAGAGCAATGTCTAAGAACGCATTAGCTTCTTTGTGAGAAGTGTTTATCACAGAAGCTCATAAAAAAAGTGTCCAGATGATTCGTTTAATCTCCTAAGAGTGGGAGCCCACGAAGGTTAGAGCAATCGCAACCTCGGTGGCGTTCCAAAGAAATATGTCACTAAAGAACATTTTGGATACAACTTATTGGAGATGCAACTCTGTGTTTGCATACCCCATTTATTTAAAAGACGTACGAGTTACGTATGATAAATGCTTTTCGTTAGGTCCGTTTGTGTCAGCACAGACGGTTCTGGGTAAAGGAGAAAGCACCAATCCTTAAAATTAGGTACGTAACCCTCTTGTCGATGTGTTCTAGGGTTTTCGGTTGATGGTGGAGTGTCAGTTGTCGCACAGGCGGCGGCATTCTCTTTATTGAAAAATCGAGTGACATTGACTATGAGGGGACAAAAATTTTTGTTTTGTATGTTTATGATCGAGTTGTGACATCTGACTATTAGAGGGGTACAAAAAATTTGTTATTTTTGTATGTATTGTTTTCGAGTTTTGTGGTTGTTTGCAAAGGAGTTTGGGGATAACTCTAGCAATCTTAGAACTAACACGGGTTCGGGATAAGTGATCGGGATTGGTTGTGTGCTCCTTAAATTAGTGCGTGTTGTCATATAAGCGGATGTGCTCCCATTGACAAACGCCATTTAGGATTCTGTCGAGTAAGTGGAAGAGACCCCATCGACAGATCCACAAGAATTCTTGGCCACAGATCACTATCTCGCTAAGGTTCTTGAGATGAAGCAGACTCCTAGGCGGTAGCCACGAAGTCTTCCATCTAAGAAGGTAGGAACTAAGGTTTATTTATACCCTACAACATATGTTGTTTACCTGTCTGTCAGTTAGTTAGCTGTCTCTTGCCCTCCACCAAAGGGTGTCAATCAGCTATGTATATATCTGACAGGTAAGTGAATGTATGAAAATGACATTGTTATGATACAATAAAGTTTCATACATACTTACCTGGCAGATATATACAATTGAAGACCCACCCAGCCTCCCCGCAGGAGACAGGTGGAAGAGAGATTATGATTAGAAAACGGGAATAGTTCCTAGCCCTGCCACCCAGAGCAGGCGGTAGATCACCTGACCTACCTGTAGCGAGTGCCGCGAAATTTGAAATTCTGTCGGGAACGACGGAGTCCTATAGCTATGTATATAGTCTGCCAGGTAGTATGTATGAAACTTTATTGTATCATAACAATGTCATTTTTCATAACTAACAAACCTGAGGTCTTAACAGGTAAAGGCCTACCTCAAACCGCCCCTCTAGCAGTCTAAACTGGGTTAGAAATATAACTGGTGGGTCACGGGACGCCAAGGGCATTCTGGGTATACATGCCCCGTGACCTGGTATAGATGCCAATAGTCCGTGGATCTCACAAGTTTAATTTTAATTCCACCGGTTTCCAGCTTGGCGCTAGTAAATCCTAATGTTAAGACCTCAGGTTTGTTAGTTATGAAAAATACAAATTAGTTACAAATTTGTCATATTCCCCTGAAGAGGAATTAATGAATATTATTCCTGAGCACAGTGTATTTGTTGGAGATGTTTCTGCTGTCTATCGGACTGCCATACTGTAATTAGGAATATGTTCATCCCTTGCTTAGAAGCAAAAGTAACCGTATGCACAAATGCAAATTAATTATTCAAGATTCATTTACCACTGTGTACTATATGGCAAGTCATCCATTTGTATATAAAGATGCATACTAATTCCACTTTTTAAGACAAGCAGTTAAGATATTGTTTGTTAAAATGTATCTGCCAGATTGAAGTGTATACTACAGTACTATATCATGTTTTACTGTAGTGTAATATGCATACTACAGTTCAGTACTGTGTTCAGCTACACGATACTAGCAGTGACTTATTTGGCTAGGTCTGTGAAATTTTTATTGAAGCCCTTTCTTATGCATTGGACGACCATTAAGAAAAATGCATCCACATTTAAATATCATTGCCATACAAAATAATGTCTCTCTCAATATTGATATAAGGTACAGGAGTCCCTGGTTATCGTCAGACTCAGTTAATGGCGATCTTGTTTTATGGTGCTTGTCTAGCACCATAAAATTGCCGATTTATGATGCCATAATGGGCCGATTTTCGGTTATCGACACCATCAGATGCTGGTAATACAGGCAGTCCCCGGGTTACGACGGGTTCGGCTTACGACATTCCGAAGTTAAGGCGCTTTTCAATTATATTCATCAGAAATTATTTCCAGGGTTACAATGCCTACAAGTCTGATCTGGCAGATGAAATATGACACCAAAAATACAAAATAATCAATATTTGAAAGGTTTTTTGATAAAAAATGCAATAAGAATGCAGTTTACGCACATAGTTTTCAATGCACCCAAAGCATTAAAAGTAAGGTTTCTTAGGATTTTTGACGATGTACCGGCTTACGACGATTTTCAGCTTACTACACGTCTCGAGAACGGAACCCCCGTTGTAACCCGGGGACTGCTTGTATAGTTGTGGCACGATAAGGTGCTGATAATAGAGTTATGGTGCCAATCAGCATCCTGCCGAGAACGGAACCACTGCCGATAACTGGGGACTGCCTGTATAGTGCAGCATTTGAGAATGGGACTTTCTTCTTAATGGAGGTAAAAGCTGTTGTAATTTAAGTTGGACACATGGCACACTGTTGATGTCCCTTTGGCTTCCTATAATTATAACACACTTCATGGATATATCTTCATCTCCTTATCATTGTAAAATTATTAAACCAGACTGCTGAGTTCCACTTCAAGACTCTCACAGGGTTGGCCCAAAAGACTAACTCATAAATGAGGTTTGGAGAGAGATGCAAGACATAATTAAAGAAGCTGGACAGCTTGGTTGCAATAGGGCAAATGGAAAAATTGAAAGGCAGAAACAGATGCAGCTGTAGCAAAGGGATACTAGAACCGTGATCACTATTGGGACCACACAGGGTATATTTATATAGATGCTGTTTGTGGAATTTTGTATGTTGAGACCTAAATATCTGTGGATGGACATTTTAAAATAATAATTATGTTCTCTAGTGTGCTGTGAAATAACAGGTGATTTTGAAAATTAGCCATGCAAAATATTCAGAGATTTAAAGTCTGCCCATGACTTTAAAGTGCAGGTGGTTTCTGTTTGAGTGTGTTTATTTCTAAAAAGTGTTATTGTCATGGTCTATGATAACTGAATCCAAATCCTTCATTTACTAGTGGTGAGCCCATTCATTTTGTGAAGATACTTAACAAGTGCAATCTTTTTATAGCAAGTAATTTATTTACTCTGGTTTACTATTTCAGCATTCAGAGTTGCTGTTGATTAATGGAACAAGAATTGCAAACTTACTAGTACGTACATTGTATTCACGATCATGGATGAGCTATTAATTGTTCATTTTTCAAAATCTTTAAAATGAACTAAAACAAGTAACTAAGGTTAAATGTTTAGGAATTTTTCTTAAACATTCAGGTTAAAGGTTAAGAAATTTTTTCTAAGTTTACACTGCATAGGTACAAACAATATAGGATCTTGTTCATCACAAAACAATTTGTAAAGGTTTACCATAATATACTAAAGCTGGTGCTGAATTCTAATATTGTAAGCTGCATTAATACAGTGTAGTACAGGCCTTACAACTTGTGGGTTTTATTATTAAGATACTGAATGGGAATGCATCTAGATTTTTATGTAAATTTTAAATGTGATAGTATTTTAGTTGACCAGTTGAATATAGGGTAGTTTAATCAGTAGCCAGATGCTACAGATTCCTTGCTTTACAAATTTGATTGATTTTTAACCAGTTTGCAGCTGGCTCTAGAAGATTATCCTATTTTTGTACAAGTAACTTACCCAGCAGATATATACTTAGCTATAGACTCGGTCGTCCCGACAGAATTTCAAAACTCGCGGCACACGCGACAGGTAGGTCAGGTGATCCACCATTCCCGCCGCTGGGTGGCGGGGTCTGGAACTATTCCCGTTTTCTAAGCCATAATTTCTCTGTCGGTTGAACGGACAACACCTATTGTTCGTTCCTCCATCTTGGATTTCAACTAGTTTGCCGAGAATTTGGATTGGTTTTTTGGTGACGTATTCTGTTTTTTCTCTGGCTTGGCATACGCTTATTGTGGACTGTTTTTCGACTTTGGTTTTGACTACTCTTTCACGATGTCTGACGCTAAGGCTTCACCTATGTTTAGAGTTTGCAGTAGGGAAGGTTGTAAGGTTAGGCTGCCTAAATCGGCATTAGATCCTCATAGTATTTGCGCTAAATGCAGGGAGAATGAATGTTCTTTTATTAACACCTGTGTTGAATGCGAGAACCTTACGGAGCTTGAATGGAAAGACTTATCATATGTTAGGAAGCTTGAGAGAGATAGAGTGAGAAAGGCTTCAGCTAGGTCATCTAGTAGATCTTGCTCTTTAGAACAAGAAGTTAACTCTCCTACTAACGATTTTCCCTTAGCCTCAGCTGCTTCTCCCTGTTCTGAATCCAAAGATTCTTCGTCAGAGAGGGAAAATGTAAAAGCTTCAATTAAGAAACTTCAAGCTCAGCTACGAGCTCTAAACCAAGGTAAGAGTGGTGATAGTGACTTGTGCAGTGTCCCCAGTGCAGTGGAGGGGGGCGTCTGACCGGTTCCTCATTGCTCCTAGGCCTAGACCGCTTCCAAACTCCCAGGACCAGGGGAGGAGGAATGTCGAAAGCCGCAGGGAGGATGCAGAACATCCCCAACGGTCAGGCGTCCCTTCGGCAGATCCTGTTGTTAAGTCCCAGGCTGCCTCGGATTGCCGCGAAAAGGCGTCCTAAGGGAGTGTTTTTTCGGCCTCAGACTCTTCCTCTCCTAAACGAGGATGGAGTTCTGCCTCTCTTTCGCGCCCTTTGAAGAGAGCCTGGAAGGCGCCTAAAGGAGACGCGGCTGATTCCAGCCCAGAGCGTTTTCCCGAGGATTGGCCTTCGGGACCTAAGAAGACTAAACAAGAGGAGCCTTCTCTTCAGGATCCTACGAAGAAGTTTTTGGTTAATCTGCAAGAGCAGTTAGCTTCTCTCGTAGGCTCTTTTGCTAAGGACTCTACAAGGAGGAAGGATGTTTCGCTCCCTGTTAAGAGTTCCGCTAAGCGCCCCTCTTCGTATAGGAGAGAACCCTCACGATCTCCAGGGCGTTTATCGCCTTCGTCGAGAGACTCGTCTGGTAGGAGTTGTTCTCCTGAGAGAAGAGTCCTTTCGCCCTATAGGCTGTCTTCCCCGAAGCGCCCTCTGAGACGCCGCGAATCGAGCAGAAGTCTCGATCGGTTTAGGTTTAAGGAACCGGAAAACCGATTTAAGTATCAGGATCCTTTGGGTCTGCAGGACCAGGAGCCAGACAGGCACAAAGAGGCAGCAAGACGCAAGAAAGGGCGTCAAGAGCCTCTCAGGAGAACCACCGGATTGCAGGACGTCCAGGATTCTGCCTAGAAGGCAGGAATCAGGACGCCATGAGCCAGGACGCCAGGAGTCAGGGCGCCAGGAGTCAGGGCGCCAGGAGTCAGGGCGCCAGGAGTCAGGGCGCCAGGAGGCAGGACGCCAGGAGGCAGGGCGCCAGGAGTACGTTAGGCGTCAAGTGTTAGGGCGCCAAGAGCCTGTTAAGCGTCAGGAATCAGGACGCGGGGATCTTTTCAAGCGCCCTGAATCAGGACGCCAGGAGCCTAGCAAGCGCCACGAACCTGGCGAACCTAGACAACAAGAGTCTAGAAGGCGCAAGAGTGTTTCCGACAGGCAGGAGCCTCACTCTTCGTATAGAAGTGCTAATGTTCAGCGCTCCCCTTCTCGGGAAAGGAGTTCTTCTCCCGGGAAGAGCCAGATCACTCCCAAACGGTCTCCTTCTGTGGATCAGTTGGACCAGTATCGGAAGACGACGAGCCAGTAGATGTAGCAGTTCTGACTACAAGAGACTTTCTCTTTTGCTGCTAAAGGAGTTCGGAGACTCCCTTCATCCTGCGGACCCTCCTTCACCAGGATCGATGATGTCTAGCACAAAAGCTCTCAAGTCGTCTTCCTTCGTCAAGATGCGCCCCGCTCTTTGTATGAAAAAGGCATTAAAGACTTTTTCAGAGTGGTTGACTTCCAGAAGGGAAGCGGGCAAGACAGTTTTTTTCCTGCCCTCCTTCCAAGGTAACAGGCAAACCAGGAAGGTGGTACGAGACCAAAGAACCTATGGGGTTAGGCCTTCCTTCTTCCGCAGATGCGGATTTTGCTTCCTTAGTGGACTCTTCTAGGAGGAAGTCTTTGCTGTCTGCTAAGGCAACTTGGGGCATGTGTGAGCTAGACCACCTTCTAAAGGGCCTCTTTAAAACCCTAGAGTCTTCAATTTTATGGATTGGGCTTTGGGAGCTTTAGCGAAGAGAGCTCAGGACACTGACTTTGTTTCCATGGAGGAACTTTCGAGCATCCTGGCTTGCCTGGACAGAGCGGTCATGGACGGTTTCCGTTGAAGTTGCCTCTCTTTTTGGAACGGGAGTATTAAAGAAGAGATCGGTCTTTAGCTCTTTCTTAGCAAGAGCAGTATCACCTTTTGCAAAGGACATCTCTTCTTTTTGCACCGTTATCCCCGCACCTATTTCCACAAGAGACCTGTTAGAGAGGTTTCTAAATCTCTTACGGAGAAGGCAACTCAGGATCTCCTCACGCACTCAGCCAAGAAGTTTAGGCCGGCAGTGCCTATAGAGAAAAAAAGAGAGACCCTCTTTTGTACAGCCCTTTCGAGGTGCCTCCTCTTCTAGAGTCCCTCTTAAGAGGTCGCAGACCAGATAGAAGGAGTAGACCATCTAGAAGGTCCTTCGGGAAGTCTAGATGAGCAGGAGTCCTCCAGACGAAAGTAGGCGCCAGACTACTCCACTTTGCCAAAGTCTGGGCGCAGAAGGGCAGCGGACTCTTGGTCCCTCTCTATCCTGAAAAAGGATACTTGATCCCCTTCAGGGAAAATCCTCCCTTGACGACAACTCCAAGGGAGTTGACTGCAAGATACTCGGATCCGGTCCGAAAGCTTGCTATTTGCAAGCAGTGGAACAGATGATTGCCAAGGAAGCGGTAGAACTGGTTCAAGATCTCCAGTCTCCAGGATTCTACAATCGGCTATTCCTGGTACCGAAAGCATCGGGGGGATGGAGACCGGTTCTAGACGTCAGTGCCCTGAATTTCTTTGTATTGAAGAAGAAATTTTCAATGGAGACGTCTTCCTCTGTTTCTATCTGCTCTTCGTCCAGGGGACTGGATGGTGTCCCTGGACCTTCAGGATGCGTATTTCCATGTGCCAATTCAGTCCGGCAGCAAGGAAGTATCTGAGGTTCATGTTCCAAGGGAAAGTGTTCCAGTTCCGAGCGATGTGCTTCGGACTTTCGACTGCCCCTCAAGTCTTTACGGACATCATGAAGAATGTAGCTTATTGGCTACATCTGGAAGGGATCAGGATCTCGTTATATCTGGACGATTGGCTAATAAGAGCCCAATCGGAGAAAAAATGTCTGGAGGACCTATTAGTTACTCTAAAGTTGACAAAGTCCCCTAGGACTTTAGTAAATCGCGAGAAATCCATGCTGACTCCCCAGCAGAGTATTGTCTATCTGGGATTCAGATGGATTCTCGGGATTTTCTAGCGTATCCTTCGCAGGAAAGGAGAGAACGCTGCTTAGAAAAGGTGGCAGTCTTCTTAAGGAAAGAACATTGTTCCGCGAGGGAATGGATGAGCTTACTGGGACCCTCTTCCTCGATGGAACAGTTCGTTTCCTTAGGAAGACTACACCTACGACCCCTTCAATTTTATCTGAAGGAGAAGTGGGATTGGAAGTCCAACAATCTAGGAGATACATTTCCAATCTCGAAAGGGATCAAGGAGAATATCCGTTGGTGGTTAGATCCACAGAAACTAAGCAAGGGAATCTCCCTTCGCTTACAGAACCCTCGCCTAGCGTTGTTTGCAGACGCCTCAAAGATTCAGGGTGGGGAGCGACCTAGGTTCGGAAGAAGTGTCAGGCACTTGGGAAGGAGAAACAAGTGTCTGGCACATAAACAAGAAAGAGCTAACAGCCATTCATCTAGCTTTGGTTCATTTCGAGGAAACAGTCTCAGGTCTGGGGTATTCAGATTCACTCGGACAACACAACAGCCCTCGCTAATATAAAGAAACAAGGGGGACGCATTCCTTTTCCCTGTACGAATCAGCAAAGGATCTGCTGATTTGGGCTCAGGAAAGGGAAGATCTCTCTCCTCACAAGGTTTGTGCAGGGAGAGAAAAATGTCCGGGCAGATCTGTTAAGCAGAAAAGAACAAGTCCTACCCACGGAATGGACTCTCAATCCTCAGATTTGCCAACAACTTTGGCATCTGTGGGGAAGGCCCAATATAGACCCTGTTCGCGACCACAAGAATCACAGATTAGAGACCTATTGCTCCCCGATCTCGTGGATCCTCAAGCAGTAGCAGTAGACAGCTTTCTGCTAGATTGGACGGGCTTGGACGCATACGCCTTCCCTCCTTTCAAGATAGTAGGGGAAGTATTGAGGAAGTTCGCTTGCTCGGAAGGAACAAGAATGACCCTCATCGCTCCCTTCTGGCCGGCTCTCGATTGGTTCACAGAGGTGCTGGAGTGGTTAGTGGATTTTCCAAGATCGCTTCCACTAAGGAACGATCTTCTCAAACAACCCCACTTCGACAGGTTTCACAAAAACCTCCCCCCGCTCTAAGTCTGACCGCCTTCAGACTGTCGAAGGACTTGTCAGAGCAAGGGGCTTTTCACGAGAAGTGGCGAAGGCTATTGCAAGAGCCAGAAGAGTCTCCACTTCTAAAGTTATATCAGTCGAAGTGGGAGTTGTTTAGAAGATGGTGTAAGGGAAAGAAAATATCCTCCTCCAGTACTTCTGTAACTGAAATCGCAGAGTTTCTCCTATATTTGAGAAAAAGACTTGGTAACCTGGCAGTTTCAACAGTGAAGGGTTACAGAAGTATGCTGGCCTCAGTTTTTTTCGACATAAAGGAATAGATCTGACGAATAATAAAGATCTTCATGACCTTATAAGGTCTTTTGAGACCACGAAAGAACATGTAATCAAGAAGCCTAGCTGGAACTTGGATGTGGTCCTCAAGTTCCTAATGTCGGAAAAATTTGTACCGTCTCACGCAGCTTCGTTTAGAGACTTAACGAGAAAGTCATTATTCCTTTTTGCGTTAGCAACAGCCAAGAGAATTAGCGAGTTGCAAGCTTTGGAAGGTGAAGTGCGGTTTAAGAAGGATTCAGCGATTTGCTCCTTTAAAACCATTTTTTCTAGCAAAAAATGAAAATCCCTCAAAGCCTTGGCCAAGAAGCTTTGAGATAAAAAGGACTATCTTCATTAACAGGGAGAGAACTAGAAAGGACTTTGTGTCCAGTCAGGGCACTCAAGTTCTACCTGGAGAAGAAGAAGTTGCTGAAAGGTACAGAAGAAAGTCTTTGGTGCTCTGTAAGAGATCCGAAAAGATCGATTTCTAAGACGCCCTTACATACTTCATAAAAGGATGTAATAAGGGAAGCTCACCTTAAGTGCGAAGAAGTGCATCTCAAGGTTCTCAGAGTGAGAGCTCATGAAGTGAGAGCCTAGCTACGTCTATGGCATTTCACAAAACATGGTCTCTTCAGGCTCTTATAGAGTCGACATTTTGGAGATGTAATTCGGTGTTCGCCTCGAATTACCTAAGAGACGTTAAAATTTCGTACGAAAAGTGCTTTGCTCTGGGAGCGTATGTTTCGGCGAATTCAGTGCTGGGAGAAGGGGCTGAGGCTAATCCTTCCTATTTAGTTTAGTGCTTAAATTACTGTTTATTGGTGGTTGTTTTTATTGGTTAATTGTCAGAGGGAATAGGGAACCCTCTTACAATTCATAGATTATAACAATACTAACATGGTCAGGTGATCGGGATTGGCTTCAGTGCTCTTTGTGATTTTTTTAATAACCTTAACTCTGTCATGTAAGAGGGCGAGTCTCCATTGATATGACAAAAGGTCAAGGCTCTACCATGTAAGTGGGTCAGCCCCCATTGGTACGATCCAGTATAGGCTCTGTCGCGTAAGCGGGCTAGCCCCCATTGACACGATCCAAAGAGTTATTCAACCATAGGTTCATTCCTCGTTGAAACTCTTGAGGCAAGCAGACTCATCGACAGTAGTCATGAAGTCTTCAGCCCAATCAGGTAGGAACTATGGATTATGTTATCCAAGAACATAGGTTGTTTTTTCCCTGTTTTTTAATGTATTTAGTTTTAGTATTATTTTGTTTTTAGCTGTCTCTTGCCCGCCACCAAGGGTGCCAATCAGCTAAGTATATATCTGCTGGGTAAGTTACTTGTACAAAAATGATATTGTTAAGATACAATAAAGTTTTTGTTTGACATACTTACCTGGCAGATATATACGATTAATGGCCCCACCCATCCTCCCCTCAGGAGACAGGTGGAAGAGAAATTATGGCTTAGAAAACGGGAATAGTTCCAGACCCCGCCACCCAGCGGCGGGAATGGTGGATCACCTGACCTACCTGTCGCGTGTGCCGCGAGTTTTGAAATTCTGTCGGGACGACCGAGTCTATAGCTAAGTATATATCTGCCAGGTAAGTATGTACAAAACTTTATTGTATCTTAACAATATCATTGTTAAGACCAAAGGTTTGTTAGCCATGAAAAATACAAATTGATTGAAAATTTGTCATTCTTAAAGATACTTATGGTTATTGTTCTTTACTTTCCCCTAATTTATCACTTCTGATTTTCAGAATTTCATAAGACCATTTAGGGAGCACCATATTGACCCAACATCCATCACCCGCCACGATTTCATCGAGACCAATGGAGATAATTTCATGCTTACCATTCCGGGCCTAACCTATATGACGTGGAACTTTTGTACAAAAACTAATGAAGAAATTCAAGGAAGCTACTACTGGTTTTCATATTTATATCTACTGGCAATCTTTGTCTCTTTAACAAACCAAGTAAGTACTGTAAAATATAGTTTTGTCCCAAGTTCATGTGAAGAATTGATTGTATTCATACAAAGTGTTTATCATCACTCTTTGCCAGTTTCATCAGCTCACAACTCACAGGGTGTTCATATGGGAATACAAACCATTGCTTTAGTAATGTTGCAAAAGGAGGGCAAATAAAGGAAGTTTTTTGCTGTTCAAGAAGGGTGAGGAATTTGATCCTTAATTGTGATAGAACTGTTTAGTCAGACTGTTAGTTAGCAATCAGTTTCCCTCATTTTTTTATAATGTATATAGTTTTGTTTGTATCCCTTGTCATTCATTGTACATAGTATATAAGTGTTATTACTGAATTGTATTTTGCAACGGTAATAAGGGCTGGAATACTTTCGTTATTTCTCTGAAGATATTATAATATTAGGAACCATATTATAATATCCCCAGTGGTTGTGAATTGGGACCTGTATATTTAGGAAGGCCATAGGTAATTGGAAATCCGTCACAGGCCTGTCCTGCATGCTCTCTTATTGTACTATCTCTTTAGGTCAAATATTTTGCGAGTTCTTTATACAGTCATGAAAGATTTGATGATATCCATATAATACACCTGCTAAATGTGTACTTAAAAGACCTTATGCTAAATTATTACCGTACGCGTATATCATATCAGCAAACCATCTCAATGCTCAGAGACTTTGATGTTCATGTAAACAAAGAGGAGTGTCAAACTTCATTTCATGTCATAGGCCCTCTACTTTGAGAAAAATATTGAATCTTTCAAGTCAGTTCTGGTATTTCTTGACATGAGGGGAATTTATTAGTTGTTGTTGTTGTTTTTTTTTTTGTTTTTTTTTTTTAACTATTCCTCAAAGAATAGCAGCATCTCCCAAATTACCTTTGTTCTTCAACAAGCTAATCTATCATGAATAATGCAGCATGCAATCTCTTCATTTCCTCCTCATCAGGCAATGGGCAACTTGAGTGGAACTCCAGTACTGGCAGACTTTTATCTTTTATAGATAATGAAATTACTGTCACAATTTCAGTGGCTGCAGTACTACAAATTGCATTATGTTATCTCTAGTGTTTTACCTCAAACCATCCCTTTTACCTTGAGCTGTAGCAGCATTTTTATAACAGAAAACATTCTATGATCAGATCAAAACACATTTGCTATCCTGTCTGATAAAGCAACAAAAGTAACTTACAGTACCATAGGAATTCCAGTGAATTCTATCTGAGGCTATATTTCCAAGGAGCCTAGACACTGCCAAATATACTACGCTCAGTCCTATCATAGACGCGCTGTCTCAGTAGCACATGCAGTGATTACTGTACTTTTATAAAGGAATTTGTTGTAAGCAGTACCACCTTGGAACATATGTAGCTGTCCATGCAACATCACTCCACAAGAATTGTCAAATATTGCTTGCCTATCCAGTACCTGGCATTTTTGAGATGGTTTGTAAGCTTATTCTCTAACTCCATTCAGTTTTATGAAGTCAGTACTGTCCAGGCCTCACTGATCTTGAGTAACTCTCATCAAGAGTTGTATCTAGGCCTACTTTTGCTAATAAATCTGACAAAGGAGTTAATGCCGTTTTTTGGCCTTAACACAGCAATCGTTCAGTCAACTAGAAAATTATTGGGCTGGAGCAATGTTATAAATATAATTTATCACCATTCCCCTTTAAAGCCAATTATCTTATTGAATCCATATACTGTCAAAATGTTAACCTTAAATCTCGCAGTAGAACTTCCTTCTTGGAAATGCATAAGATGCTAAGAGAATGCAGTGCAACTTTTGTGAGAAAAAGGTCTACATTACCATATACATTGAAGGTTTAAATTTAGCAATCTATTTTAAACCATAGAAAGAAGGAATATCCTTCCCTATGATTGCAGGGCAGTCAATATGACATGTGTGAGGTGATACAGGGAAGAAATCTGACATGGAGAATATTTCCATGAAGCTTTGTACTTCCTATCTCAGGAACAAGCAGCAGTAGGAGTAATCATAGCAATGACCAAAGCCTCATCAGAAGGCACTGGTAACTTGACAGTCACAGCTCAACTGGCAGAAAAAGAATTGGAGTAGACACTAATCAGAATCATAGCACAACATTTAAAGAACCCCCTCAGCAAAATGGAGACATTGGTCCACCAACCAACCCTTACACACGGGCAGTGTTGATTATCAAGAACACTGTCTGCCCCTACAAGAAAAACTGATGATGCAGATCCTTGTCACTAGATGTGAAAGAGCTGCAAGTCCTACCTCCCACATCAATACACATACATTGCATCCCTGTTAACACTAAGGTACAGCCACAAAAAAGGGATTTTGACGTAAGGAAAAATCTATTTCTGGGCGATTGGCTCGTGTCGCCAGCGAAATATCCTTTAATCTATTATTTCTAGGGTAAATGTACTAACACATACCAGAGAATAAATAAAATAAAGAAAAAGGTCAGTATAACTGACTCGCTCACCCTCCAGGAGGGTGTCGGTATGAACACTAGGCGAGTGAGACCACTACCACGAGCCAAATGCCAATAGAAATCTCCCACTACAAAATCCCTCCAAGAGGGGAGCCGACCCACACCCCCGAGTGAGCCAGCTCGTACTACTACTACTCCATCCCATGCTGCCGACTGCTGCGCCTCTGGTGGCCATCCTGAAGTTAGCAGACAATCTTGGGCGAAGGGATGGGTAGGGTGGATTTCGCTGGCGACACGAGCCAATCGCCCAGAATAGATTTTTCCTTACGTCAAAATCCCTTTTCTGGGCTCAGCTCGTGTCGCTGCGCGAAATCGTACCAGAGAAATAGCACAAGATTGTAAACAAAAATAATAAAATGAGAATAAAAATAAAATAAATCAGAATAGGTCTCAAATAAAAGATAAAATATATATGAATAGACTATAATTGCTAAAAGATACATATACACAGGGGTATAAAAATAGAAATATGCTTAAATTACCCATAAATCTAATCATGTTTGTTAACATAAGGTAATTACATATGTAACAGGTAAAATTATTTCACCGTATCAATGTTATCTGTGTAACAGCATGTATCAAAAGTATAATAGCAATTAATAAAAACAATCAACAATAATAATATTAAAAATAAAAGAATGTATATGACTTAATATACAAACCCGTAATCATTATAATATGATGTATCCCCTAGCATAAAAATAAGGGGAAACATCCATGAGATCAATGTTTTATATCATTTGTGAGTGTCCCTAACCAGACAATAAGGGGACACCCACTACACTATCACAAAAGCAGCTAAGACACAAGGTGAATGCAAATGAACCAGGTAGGAATAGACGAACTTTTGGGTGAGGCAGGTAGAAAGGAGGACTGAATCTTCTACTACAAACTAGCTAGAGTCAGGGGAAACTATGTTACCCGCTGCTACTGCTGAATTTCAGAGCTTCCAAGGACTTAAGGTAGTGACGTTTGAACACTGTCGGCGATTTCCATCCAGTATACTTTTTCAACTCATCGAAGTTCATGTGTTGGAAATAATTAATTGAGTGGCTACTGCCCTGACATCATGTGCTTTCGGGAAAGAGTCAGGATTGGCTTGCTTAATAAAGTACAGGATTTGTGCCTGATGCCTTTAATGGATAAAGTTCCACCTTTTTCCCTCCTAAAGAGGGGACCCGACGAAGATGAGGAGGTCCTAGACAGAAAGGCTCGTAAGGTTGTAACTGGGCAAAGAGATACATCTTGTGGAAGGGGTAGTACCTTCCAAGGTTCCCACCTCATCAAAGGATCTTCATTCTTTGCTAAAAAGCTACGTTCCGGAGAAAGTAGGACTTCTCCTGTGGGAAGGAACTGAATATGACCCGGGTCTCTGGATAGAGCCGACAGTTCTGAAATTCTTGCTCCTGAAGCTAAGCTTAATAAGAATAGGGTTTTTCTTAAGAGCATTATAAACGAGCATGTGTCATTATCGGTTTCGGAAGCCAGTTTTTAGGACATCGTTTAAGAACCATGAAACTGACGTAGGCCTAACAGAGGCCTAAGCCTAGCACATGCCTTAGGAATAGACGAGAAGTAGGAATCCGTCAAGTCTATGTTAAATCCAAATTGAAATATCTTTTTCAAAGCTGACTTGTTTGTTTGTCGTAATCGTGCTAGCTGCTAAACCTTTTTTCAAATAAGGATCTTGAAAAAGGATATAGCTGAATTAACTGTCATGATTCTAATATCCGAATCTCTCAGGAAGGTTGCTAACTTTTTGACAGCAGCATCATACTGCCTCAAAGTCGAATCCCTTTTATCGGATTCTAAGAATAGAATATTCTGAGGGTCAATATTCGCATCTCTTTTTGCCGCAAACTTCATGAATCCATAAAGTTAGGGTTTTGAGAATCCCTGAGGAAGCGAACACAGTCTTCATTTGCACTGACTGGGAGAGCTTGGGACTGGGGATCTGAAGAGGACGAAGGCCCAGCTCCAAAAATTAGAGGATACCAGTTGCTCTTTTCGGCCAGTCTGGGGCTACTAGAGCCACTTGACCCTTGAATGTCCTGAGTTTGTTCAATACTTTCATGAGGAGATTCACTGGAGGGAAGACGTAAATCTTCTCCCAGTTGTTCCAGTCTAGAGCCAGGGCGTCCGTGGCATATGCCAGAGGGTCCAGGTTGGGGGCTACATAACACGGTAGTTGTGGTTCGCTTGTGATGCGAAGAGGTCCACCTGTAGCCCTGGGACTCTTTGAAGGATCCATTGGAACGAACTGTTGTCCAGTGACCATTCCGACTCTAGGGGTACTGATCGGGATAGGGCGTCTGCTATGACGTTTCTTACTCCAGCTATGTGAGTGGAGGAAAGATGCCAACTGAACTTGTCTGCCAGGGAGAAGATGGCTATCATGACGTGATTTAGATGCCGTGACTTGGAGCCTCCTCTGTTTATACAATGTACTACACTGCGCTGTCCAGGACTAGCTTTATGTGGGAGTACTTGGGTGGGCGTAACCTTTTTAGAGTCAAGAACACTGCCATTGCCTCCAGTACGTTTATATGGAACTGACGGAACTGAGGTGACCAAGTCCCTTGAACCTTTTTGACCTGGGAATACCCTCCCCAGCCGCTTAGGACGCGTCTGTGTGGATGGTGACCCCTGGTGGAGGGAACTGAAGGGGTACTGACATTGATAAATTCTTGACTCTCGCCCCATGGCCGAAGTCGATTCTTTAGAATCAGAGGCACTGAGGATAGTTTTGTCCCTGGACCTGACGTTTGCTCGCGAGCGCCGATTCTGGTTAGGTCTTTCAGTTTTGGCTTTCATTAAGACGTTTGTCACTGATGCAAACTGGAGAGAGCCCAGGATCCTTTCCTGGGCTCTCCTTGACGCTAGTTTGTGACTTAGAAATTGCTTGACTGACTTTGCTATTTCTTTCCTTTTGGTTGATGGAATCGACAGAGTGTGGGATGCTAGATTCCATTGAATGCCCAGCCACTGAAAGTTTGACTCTGGAGTGAGTCTTGATTTGGTCCTGTTTATTTTGAAGCCTAGATATTCCAGGAACTGAATCACTTTCAGAGTAGCTCTGTTGCATTCCTCGACTGTTGGGGCCCAGATCAACCAATCGTCGAGATACGCTACTACCATGATCCCTTGCGATCTGAGTTGTTGCACTACCTACTTCCGCTAGCTTCGTGAAAACACTCTGGGTGGCCACGTTGAGTCCGAATGGAACTACTTTGAAGGAGAATGTCTGGTCTCCTATCTTGAAACCCAGATACGGACGGAAGTGTCTTGCAATAGGGATATGATAGTAAGCGTCTGTAAGATCGATAGAGGTGGTGACGGCCCCACGGGGAAGTAGGGTCCGCACCTGTGAGATCGTGAGCATCTTGAACTTGTCGCAGCGGATGGCTAAGTTTTAAGCGGACAAGTCTAAGATTACCCTTCTTTTTGTGAGCCTTTCTTTGGCTTTGGCGCTGAACAAGCGACCTTGAAATTTTAATCTCTTGACTCTCGCTATAGCTCCTTTTTGAAGGAGATCGTCTGCGTACTCTGTCAATTTCCTTGGAAGGAAGTTTGACGGAAAGGTCTGGATGGAGGTGGGTTCGTCAACCAGCTCCAACCCAGACCTTTTGACACTATGCTCTGAGCCCATTGGCTGAAGTTCCACCGGTGGCGAAAGTGAAACAGCCTCCCTCCCTAACCTGAAGTTCTTCATTGGTTCTGGTAACCGCCTCGGCCTCCTCTGAATGCTTTCCCCTGTTAAAGGGGCCTCCCGATCCTCTCCCACGAAAGGAACGCTTACCTCTACCTCCCCTTACCCGAGCGGTCATACTTCTGAGAAGCTTGACTCTCGAAGGCTTGATTGTAAGCTGGAGAGATGGCGTAAGAGGTGGAGGGCTGAGGCTGAGGGGATATCCATAAATTGGCTGTGATTGACCTTTAGAAGTGGAGGGTTGGGCTGTCTGCACTAACGGTACTGTTGGAACTTGTTGAGGAAAGCGTAGTTGCTTCTTCTGGTAAGGTTTGGAAACGCCTGGGTTTCTTTTGTCCCTTACCTTTAGGAGTCAGGTCTTGCCTCCTCTTAGCCGAAAGGCCCCAACGATCCTTAAGGCTCTGGTTTAACCTGGTAGCCTCTGACTGGACCTCCTTAACCATAGCTTCTGGGAAGAGATCTGCTCCCCAGATGCTAGACGAGAGTAACCTATTCGTTCATGCCGAATGGTTGCCTCTTGTAGGACATGCTTCCTACAAATCGCCGAGCAGTGGCAAACTCAAACATATCTGACTGTACCGTTTGAGTCAGGGCTTTGGTCATGAGCTTAAAAATCGGTTCTGATCCATAAGCCATGGTAGCTACCTCAGACATAGCCATAGAATTGATGGATCTGGCTAGACGCGATTTTGCATCAAACTCAGCCTGAATAAGGCTATCTGGGAGCCTGGGTAGCTTTTTCACCAAACTGCTCCATAGCACAGTCCGGTTTGAGTTTGCCAGCTGAGAATGTATTCGGCAAGTCTTCCCACAATTCTCCAACTGAGGGGAGCAACGGAGAAGTGGGATCCGCTTCCTTCAACTGCGGTATAGGTTCCCCCTTCTGGGCCGCTGGGATGGTCGACCTCGCGATCTTGGTTAGGAACGGGAGCGGGGTACTCTCATCCATTGTAAAAATGGTAAAGGGACTCTTAAATGGTTGTATCTTGGTGTTAGAACAATCCATGTCCTCTAAACACCTGAGCCATTCTCTCTGAGCCTGGTCTCGTGAGTAGAGGACTGTCTCCTTAGGTACCTTATCGTCCCGCACCATAGCCGACGGCGTAAGCCTTGCGTAGCCTATGAACGGAGGCTGGAGGTCTTCCGGGAAGAACTCGAAGTCCTCTATTCTTCGAGTCCCAAATTCCGGTATAGAGATGAGACCGTCCTGGAAGGGGGCGTATGACGCTACTCTCCACGGATTGTTCATAGAGAACTGAGGTGTGAGTCATACGGAGGAAGTTGGGATCCACTCGTGTTGGACAGTGGAGGAGAGGCTAGAGGAGCTTCTCTCAGCCCGGCTATAATGGAGTTCTGGGAAGTAATCCTGTCCGACAGACGAGAGATCATTTGCTCCATGCTACTCTTTAAGGACCCAACAGGTCACCCACCTGTTGCAACAGGCCAGCATTGGAGTCCAAAGCCGGAGCTGCTGCGGAGGTGGAGGGAGGCTCTGAATCGGAACCAAAGGTAGCGGAACTGGTGATTCTGCCGGAGTGCGAGATCTCTCTCTGGAGGATTTACTCCTCGAGGACTTAGAGCCGGAGCTAGAAGCTTTAGACCTGGATGCTCCGGGATTCCCAGCCGGAGACTTACGGGAGGAGGATGAAGCCGAAGTCGTCTTCTTAGACGACGACGACGTCTTAGTCAAAGTCATCACCTTAGACTTGACCTTAGGTCTAACCGAAGCACCAGGAGGAGAATATATTTCGTCACCCGTAAAGCCTTGGAAGGATGGAGAGGTTGCAGGAGTAGAAGAAACAGTTACGCCCAAGGGTGACCCTGGGTGTCCACCGTACCTACCTCGACCAACAGGTCGTCTATACCTACCATAGGTTCAACATTAATATCTAGGGTCGCGACATCCGTAGAGATATCCTGGTCCTGCTCAGTTAATGAGGTGGCCAGCTGTTGTTGGATGAAGGCGATAGTCGGATCCGCTTCTACCGGTCGACGTATCCTGTCGCCTTGCCTCCGGGGAAGATTAGTAATGCCAACCGCTTCTCTAGGATGTAGGGCTGTCCCTTGGCGGCGTTTTTCCCAAAACCGCCGACCCAGGCCCGCAGGGTAGCCAGTTGCGGTATCTCTTACCGCCGGAGCCTGGAAGAGAAGGCGTAGTTTAGATTTAAGAATCACTTAAAACTAAAACTTAAAGTATAACTTAATTAATTGCCTTAAGTTAATATGATGAAAACTTAAGCGCTAAAAAAGAAGCGGAGCAGCTACTGGAGATGTAAACTTACCCCTCCAAAAAGCTGGCTCACCAGATGTAACATATGGTACACGTTTCATGGTACCAGACCTGGATGTCCCCGAGCGGAGTCGCGCATGGAGCATGGGACCGGCAAACTTCGTGTCCAGGGCCAAGGTCCTGAAGTGTGGCGGAACATCCCGGATGCTCACAGTTGGTGGCCTGTAAGTGGGGAGACATGAGTATCTTAAAAACATCACTTACAGTCTAAAGGGACAGAAGAGCTCCGATGCATGCCGGAGCTTCGGAAAAATTTGGGCATAACCCCTCCCTGCATCGCCTGAATAGGCTATAATCCCGGAGAGATCCGGTAAGATATGTAAGGGAGGGGGTGGGGATGGTTTAAGGTTCTTAAGATAAACTTAAAAGATAACTTAAACCTAACACACAAGCAAACCGGACTAAGTCCAGTGCGTAGCGGAGTGTAGTAACTCAGCAAAACGGTAAGGTTAGTAGAGACCCACTGTATGCTCCGGTCACCCTACTGGGTGGACTAACAACTTTCCGCTGGATACCAGGACTCCGATCAGGAAGGAGCCCTAGTAAGATGGGAAAGAGCGAGAAGACATACAGGCTCAAGCTAGCCCGGAGCGACAAGGTAGCGCGGAGGGTGGGCAAGGCCAGTACCCCCCACTCCGTACCAACCGGCCGGACCGAGAAGCCGGAGAGGTCGAGACCAGTCTGGGTCTGTCCCGACTCCCTAGCCCCTCCGCCTGAGGGGAGAGAGGGAGGCCAGGCTCGGGTATGAGGAGCCGGAGCATGGGCAGACCCGACCACCCCCGCCCCCGCCCCGACCCTCTATGGAAGAGCGGGAGGGGGGGGAAGAATGACTGGACAGGCGTCTGGCTGGCCCGTGATCACGAAGTGACCACGAGGCGGTAAGACCAAAAACGACAACTAAGCCTAGGACCACTGATCAGGGAAATGCTATCGGGAAGCATACTGAACTGAAAAGCGGAGGCAAAAAAGCCCACTGGGCCGAACCAACTGATCAGAGAGATGCTATAGGGAAGCAACCGAACTGATGAGCGGTAGAATAGGCTCAAAGAGCCAGGACCTAGGCTAAGCCAGACGCCTAACTAACCTAACAATAATAAAATACACAGTTATATAAATAAATAAATGAAAGAAAGAAAACATATAGCAGGAGAAAAAATCCAGGAGTGTGCGACTAACCCGAAGGCAAGTCTACCACTCAAAGCTAGTCAGAGGCCGATACTAAGAACCTGGACTAGGGTCTGGATAGAAGAAGCCTACGTAAGGTAAATACATGCATGCATGACAAACCTGAGTAGACCGTACCCTAAGTAAAGCGGATAATCATAAAGAGCGAAGATAAATAAGGGGATGTTCTAGGTATGGGAGACCAAGAACGAGCCCATCACGAGGCAGAACCATGCTGCCATGCTTCCGACCCCGAGATCGTATTTATACCTAAAAAACGGCAAATACTGTCTCAGGGCCGGAAAAAACCAACTAACCGTAAATACTGAGTACTTAACTTAGCTGCTGCGATAGCTGCACGCTCCATAATAGAAAATCCAATGAAAGGGCACAAAAAACACAGAGAGGAAAAATATCACAACCGACTCGTGGGTGCTAACTTGAAAGGATGGCCACCAGAGGCGCAGCAGTCGGCAGCATGGGATGGAGTAGTAGTAGTACGAGCTGCTCACTCTGTGGGTCGGCTCCCCTCTTGGAGGGATTTTGTAGTGGGAGATTTCTATTGGCATTTGGCTCGTGGTAGTGGTCTCACTCGCCTAGTGTTCATACCGACACCCTCCTGGAAGGTGAGCGAGTCAGTTATACTGACCTTTTTCTTTATTTTATTTATTCTCTGGTATGTGTTAGTACATTTACCCTAGAAATAATAGATTAAAGGATATTTCGCGCAGCGACACGAGCTGAGCCCAGAAAATTGATTTAGTGTAAGTTTTGAGTCAGTTTGAGTTACAGTCTTGTCTCTTTGAAAAGAATAACCCAATTCTATCCACTGTTTGTGTTTGGTGGTCATGTTTGAAGTATGGTAGTTTGATTCTGCTTGTTAGTATATTTTATAACAAATTTAGGAGTAAACAGCAGTGGTTGATTAGCAGAAAAATTTTTTACCATTATAAAGCATACCATTTATCATCTGTATCATGTCATTGTGGTGGACACTAACATAATTTGCTGTTTAATTGACAGAAATGTAATACTGTATTTTAGTAAATCATTATTGTGTCTGTCATGTTGAATTTGGACATACTATTTATCACTTTTATATTAAGCTAGTGACAGCTTTCCCACTTTAGTTTTGTTTATTTGAAAAGAAAAGAACAGTTTCAGAAAATTGAAGAAAAAATATAATATATACCCTTATCTTGAAATTACAGATTCACAAGTGGTCGCACACATATTTTGGCCTCCCAAGATGGGTTACCATGCTACAGGTATGTACATACAAATATTTTTCATGCTTCTTATGACCTGTCAGGTTTGTCATGTTTTATCATACACAAACTACTTAATTTTCACAGACGCGTACGGTACATGTATTCATAAGCAGGCAGCGTACTTGAATCGGCTTTTCTGTATTCATTATTGTACTTCTCATTAGGGATACATCCCTAGATATATTTAAAATTTTGCTAGAAAATTAGTTTTCTAAATAAATTTGTGTAGCCATGAGGACTCATGATTTGATTATTTGTGAGAAGAATTCTCCAAGAATTTTTTTTTCTTCAAAATTGATGTCACTGTATGATGTTTATCAATACAGTGAACTTGTAACATGAATTGCATTATCCAGTGCAGATCCATCACTTAACTTATTTCCAGAATATCAGTTAAGGAGTGGAGATGGAAAACAGAATTCTTGAGCATGATGGTGTAGCCTGACCATTTTGGGCGGGAAAATTCAGAGGAAAGACCAAAGGGAGCCACTGTCAGTTTTTTTTATCATTGCATTCATCTTGCTACTTTGGCAAAATGTTTAGGAAATTTAAGTCAGCAGTTCCCATTATCTTTGTTTTATCCATACCAACATAATGGTAATTCGTGTTAATGGGTGTTTGTGCCAGACAAGATTCTATGCTTAAGAGCACTTTTTAAAACAGCTCAAAGGAACTGAACATTAGTTGGATTAAGTAATTAATTACATAGTTGCCTTCCCCTTTCAATTATAGGTGTAGGTGGTTTACTCTCCTTGTGAATACAGTGCCCCTCAGTGTTTGTGTTCTACTGAAAGCTACTGTATTTAATTATCCCTGTTTTTCTGTGGTTTTGCTGTTTTTGGGTCCATTGTTGTACTGTTCAGCACATGACTGACTTCCAACAGTGAGCTGATAAATACTGTAGAGCTCTTTCATTTAAGATAATTATGTGGCCAAGCAATGTCCCTTAAGTTTAAAAATCCCCAAAATCAGGCAGTATAGGGACACTCGCTCACTCCTTTGATCACTGAATCCCCCCAAAATAGAATCTCCCAAATTCTTTTTCATGATAAAAACTGTTTTATAAAAATTTGCTAAGATATATCAAGTGTCACTAACCATAGGGGTTTTATGCATCACCTTAAATGTTAGTCAGTCGTCAATCAAGCTAGACCAAAGGGGTCAAAGAAGAGGCAGTTTGCAGCAGTTGTGATAGTTCCTTATGTTCCTAAGTGGCTAAAGACCTGAATTAAGGAAAACTAGTGGTGCCAACAAGTTCTAGTAAATATGCCCAGGAATGTGACATGTTTATGCAGCATTTAGTAGATTGGTACCTGTATATTCCCATGTGCAAACAATTGTATTCATTCCATCAAGATAAGTGCAACCTGTGTTGTTAGGTTTATATTTCCATTTAAAGGTGAAACCCAGATAAACAGCTGGTAATCATGCAGAAGTAGATGGTGAAATATACCCAGCCATATTAACCAAAGGATATGTGGATTTTGTTCAATGGAACTATCTCCCTTGTACAGAAACTGTCCTGAGGTACAGAATGATATAGCACATGTAAAAGAAATAGCTCTACAGTATTTAAAGCAATTGTATGTGTATATACTGAAAAAGAGGTGCTTAGTGGATATCATTTAGAATGGGGTTGAAATGCTTTTTTTTTTATTACAGGAGTTAGTCTCAATCTAGTTCTGAACTCTGGTTTAGCAACAAAATTGGCAGTCTGACAGTAACTTGGATTGTTGAAACAAAAAGGCTGATTTGTATTTGTAATTCCAGTACCATATTGTTCACTGATTAACTTCTGACTTCAGCTATGATGTACTGATTGCTAGGACTAACCTTGGAAATTCAAATTAAAAGCATTTCCAGGTATTTGTTGTCCAGACAAACTATGTAGTTCAGGCAAGATGTATATCAGGATAGACAGTGACCTCCTCCCCCTCTTTCCTCCTTTGGATTCACTATTTTTGAAGACTACATATTCAACTTGTATACATATACAGAATTGTAACAGACCACCCCAAAATTTTAGCTTAATCACTGAGAATGCTTCCTAAGATATAAATGCTATGTACACATTACGGTTGTTGTCAATCTAACTGGTCATAGATTATATCTCACCAGTAACCATATACAGTGTCTTGAGGGAGCACTACATAACTTCATTAAGAAAGTAAAGGATTTGCACGAACTTTTTTACCATACTTAAAAAGATGGAAATGTAGCATCTGGATTTTGTATGAATTCTATAAAATGTACATTTATAAAATCAAGGAAGACTAACATATACCAACTTTAATTTTAAAAACTATTGCAATGCAAGTCTACCATGATATTGTACATAGGGTTAGTTGCTCTCTACCTTAATCTAAACTACATAACAACCTGATAGAGGATGCTCAGTCCTCCATCAGTTACACTGTACCTTCACCCCACCCCCTCTTCAGTGAATGACAGTCATAACAGATGATAGAGTATGCATGTTCAAAATGATCTTAAGATGTGATGCTAATGATGAGTTCAGCAATCTTAATACAGAACATGCCAAGTCAATTCTGTATGGAACATTTGATTCAGGTCCAAAGTTTGAACTATCACTAATACTTTTAAGTACTTGATTCATTATTGCTAGTGTCAATATATTCATAAGTATACAATTGAAATGCATTAGAATAATACTATTATATTTCCAATAATTGTAAATCCAACATCATTTAACATGTCAAGCACAGAGTTATATTTTAAGTTATGGTAAGCCACTCTCTCCATTGGTCTATTCCATGATTAGATATGATTCAAATGTGATAAAATGCCATCTGTTCCACATATAATCCTGTATCAAATGAAATATGCATATGCATTAATATGAATTAGGAAAGGGAAATATTAAATTATGTATAAGGATATTCAAAATGTACAGTACTCTACATAACTGTTGTTGAATCCAGTAAAAATTTCAGTCAATTCTCTTTAGTTTCAATGGTTTATTGTTATTAATGGGAGTTTCCAGTTGACATAACTTCATCACCAGCACTTAGCGTGGTAGAAATTTTCTCATCATTTACATCACTAAAAATCAAACTGATTTACTTGAAAATTCAATCATATCCGGTCATTCAACTTTTCAGCCCCCTATCCAATGTACTGCCCAGCTGAATTACATGAGCTCAGATATTGAAAATTTGGTGACTGTAGATGGTTAAGGTGAACCTCAACATAAGTATTAAGTAGTAATCTTATCAAGCAAATGTAGCTTAGGCAAAGAATTGCATCTTGAACAGTCTTATAAGTGAGACAAGTGTATTAAGTAGTTTAGCAAGACCCGTGTGTCACTTTTATGGCCTCATATTTTAGCCAAAGGAGTTATAGTCTTAAATGAGAGGCAACAGTTGGCAGCAAGATAAATTCTGTAAAGTTCGCAGCTAGATGGGAAGAGACCAAAAGGAACTGGATAAAAGTACAAGACTGAGGCTTAAAGCAATGCAGTAAAGAACCATCAATACTTCTATTTTGTGCTATGTGGTCGAGTCAAGCAGTGAATCAGGCGCTTAGTTTGACAGATGTTGTCAATTACAGCTAGGGTGGAAAAAGAGAGAGAGAAACTAGAAACTAGTGTTTGTTGTTTTGATACCATCAAAAACAGAAGTCCTTGTGGGAATGAAGAGTGTGAGAAGAGGAGAAAAAATAATGAGATGTGGTCAGTATACTATATAAAAAACGAAAAAGATATAGTAGTAGGCTTTAGTGATCAGCATTCTATCAAAATGCATATACTACCACTATGGTATTTCATAATTGCAAACATTACCAAAACTTATGCATCAAATTGTGTTCCTCAAATGTATACTGCTATACAGTAATGTATGCACTATCTAAACACCAACTATCCTATGGTTGACACTATTCAATGCTTTCTCCCCCAATAGGCCAGCAAGAGAGACTGTTAGTGGCTATACATGATACTGTATCTTGAATACACAGTCAAATCCATGTTACACTATGATATACCACCATACAGTCTGAATATGTTAGTACACTTGGTGATTAAAATGTGTTAGGAATTGAATGCTGCTCATAGCTGAGAGATTTCTGAAGTAAAAGTAAGGTACTGATTCCCTAATTGGTGAATAACCACTAGTTCCATGCAACGTAAAAACACCATACAAACAAATTGGCCTCAATCGCCGTATGAGTTATCACATCTGTAGTCGAGTCAAAATCAATGTGCACAACTTTGCTTATGATGCAGGTACATAAAAATATCACATAAGTAGAGAAAGGTGCATGAGGACTGTACTGTCAGAAACACATGAACTCTCAAAGAATAAAGAGATTTTCAAGAAAAGTGACCACAGAATGTTAAGACTCGTGGCCAGAGTACAATGTGAAGATCATACAACAAATGAGGAGACTATAAGTCTTGTGTGTATCATTATGTGTTGTGCAATTAGCCATTGTTCGTGTTTTGGCTGAGCTATTTCTCTCACTACAGTTATGCATATTGCAGTAGGGGAAGGAAAATAGCTTAAATCGAACTTAGGGGAGAGAAAATAACTTAAATGGATCATATTTCGTGATACGTTGATGTAAAATGCTTACAGCTTTTTTTTTTAAAGGTTTTACTTACTTATCAGATTTTGAAACAGTTAGACTTTGGTATTAATTCTCTCAGCATGTTAGTCAGACTTTGGTATTAATTCTCTCGGCATGTTGGATGCATTTTTAGTGCATCCATTGTTTTCCCCATCCACCTTAAAAGACAGGTCAGTTTGACAGGTGAATTTTGTCCTTTATGCTGCTTAACCATGAAAGAGTTTTATCCTGCAAGATTAGTAGAGAAGACCTATTAAACTTCAGCTCCTTTATCTGTCCTATATCACTGATGAGTTATCTTTATTAAGTAAGATCCTCTCTTTCATAGGAATAGAACAATGCCTCTCTTATCCAATTAATTTTAAACATTAAGTGTTTGTCACATCCTGAAAAGAAAAACAAATCCATTAAATACTGCAAAAAATAAAGTATGGGTGCATATATTTGTTTTTTTTACAGTGCTTTACAAACACAAGGTTTGTGATTACTAGAATACGAGAGATGTGGCTGTATTTTTTTTTTGGAAGTGGGATCTTACTTATTAAAGTAAAGATGCAGGACAGATAAAGGAGCCAAGGTATACATAAAGGTCTTTTCAAATCTCACAGGACAAACTCTTTAATGGTTAAACAACATGAAAGAAAAATGCATGTGTCAAATCTGTCCAATTGGCTTGTTTCTTAAGGCAAATGGGGAAAGATAATCTGTGTACAGAGAATTAATCTCTGAACATTTATGTGAAAGGAGTTATTTAGTGTTAAGCAAATGTGGAATAGAATCAATATTCCTTCTTTTTTTCTCATTTTTGTTAAGCATTGGTCATTACTGTTTTACAAAAGGTAGAAATGGCCATATAGTTTAGGTATGTATTGTAAATAAAGATTCCTTATTAACATATGTTTCATGTTTTCAGGATCTCCACATTATACTGCCAAAGAGGCACCATCGTATCCACCACGTAGCACCGCATGAAACTTACTTTTGCATAACAACAGGCTGGCTCAATTACCCACTAGAAAAGCTCAAGTTCTGGACCAGCTTAGAATATTTGATCGAGTTAGTAACTGGGTGCAAGCCTCGAGCTGATGACTTTAAATGGGCCCAGAAAAGGGAGTGAATAGGAAGCAATTCTTCTCATGATGAATCAAAAGGAGAAGGAGAAAATAGTGTAAGAAGTAGCATGACTTATCTATTTGAGTTATACAGTATGATTTAGATGCGGAAAAATTTTCTAAAACAGATTAATATTTTAATACCTTAGCTAAATACAGTATGGTATCTAGAATATATGAAGGAAACCAAGTTGTATATTCTCAGGCATAAATGACACAACTCAACTATTGCTAATTACTAATCACTTGCTAGTTCAGCTTTGAATAAAGCATTTGCAATATGTGGTCATTTGCTTACATAAGGCCTTTTCATATTGCTCGGTGATTGTGTGTTGGGTTGTGAAATGCCATCGGGAACCACTAGGGTTACATTCAACCCTATGGTGTATTAGCATTAGTACACAGTGTTTTGCAAGACCTTCATCAAACATGTGTGTAAATAGACTTTTTTATAAATGTAAAAAATAAACAAAACCAAAAAACAAGTAATTTCAATAGATAGACTTCCATTATCCAAATGTGTAATTGAGCACAAAATATGCAATAGATGGAAGTCTATCTACATTCCATTGCCCATTTGATGGGAGGTGAGATTTTAGTATTGAGGGGATTTCAAGAGATGTGCCTTTTGCAGATGAATAGGATTTTCAACTTTCTCAACTGTGGTGGACTGATGAAATAAAAGTTAAAAAAAAGTATTATTACAGTAGTGTCATAATGAAATTTCTTGGAATAGAATCTGATTGTACGGATCAACCAATGTGGACTTGATATTTTTAGCCCATGAATCCTCTGGCAGAGGATTGAGGAAGATGTAGTCTGAATGTGAGCCTTTTTTGTGTACTGAAATATCATGACTCAGGATGCAGTTATTTCTGAAGTTTCTCATCATGAGTTATTTTTAAGTAGTGAATTGTATGTAGTTGATGGTAAATGAGAAAAATCCAAGTACCCCATTTAAAAAATGGGGTCTTCTTGGGAAAATGATTTTGACTGATATATGAATTCATGGGCTATAAGCTTCCTGCATGTAGTATGATTAATTGAGTGGTGTGCATAGTTTGTTGTATTTAGTACAGTAATAGAAAATTTGCCTTTTTAGAAGTGGAAAATATTCTTCATATGGTTGATGATCTTTAAATGCATACTCTTGCAGGATTTTTTTTAAGACTCATTACTGAATGTGTTGTCCAGCCCATTGACTTTGGCATTGATGAATTAATGAGCTATTTGCAAACAAGTTATATATTGTGAGTGCTTAAAATACACAAATTGGGGCTCACTTGCTTTCAAGGTTCTTGCTATTTTTATAATGTCAAATCCAATGCTGTGCTTATCGGAACTTTGTATGTTTTTTTTGGTGTACTTTGATTTAAAGGTAAATTTGACAGTAATAATTCCTTTTTTGACAGTAATCATTCTTTAGTCATTTAATTCAAGTACATGCACAGCATTAAGACAACACAGACAGGAGTGCACAATTAAGATTATTGAAGGTGACGTGTGCAAAACATTTGATTTGAATACCTTTAGTGGCATTGTTTACTGGCAAACATAGCTGAATATGTCATATCGAATACTAAATACTGTGTAAGTGACTTTGTTCATATCAGAAGTATGTTGCCAACAATATTAGCCATGCTAGGGTTTGGGTTTTACCAATACAACAGCAGTAGAGTGGCATACAGTAGCTTTATATATTGCATAATGTAACAAATTTCACTTTTTATATCAAAAATACTTGTACTTAGTTTTCTATCATTTGTAATTATATTTCATAGGAAAGATTATATATCTATATACATACTGTATATCTATTAACAAATGTGATGTACCTCTGTTAGGAAGAGGTACCATATGAGAATTAGGCTCAAATTATAAGATTTTGTAAACATGGCTCCAAGTTAAGGGATTCTTACACACCTGTTTGAAAAAATGAGAAAAAGGAATGTAGACAGACATCCCAGAAGGCATGTCTACATTATCTGCTTAAAATACAAAAAGTGTTAGGGCCTTGGTGTTCCTAATTTAGTAAAGTTTTTTTTTATATATAATTTCCCTGCAGTGTTGGAAGCCTCGATCCTTCATATAGCTTTTAATATACTTATGGGCTGTGGGATGATACATAGGTTTGTTTTGTTATTTATTGTGCTAATGTTGTTTTTAGGTAAACTTTCCCAAATGAGTACAGTAATATCTAGTCTTGATGAAAATTACTTTATGCACTGTGGACACATTTATATCCATAGAGTAGCGAAAATTATGTTGGCCATCCCACCGTTTGCTGTAAATATAGATACAATATTATTCATTTGATTTCTGCAAGAAACACTTGTCACCTCAGGTTCTTGTATATCACCATATTTGCATACTTTTAGACGCATGCGTTTTCTTTTACAACTTAGATTTTTTTTGTGCTCTCTTCAAAAAGATATTTTAGAATTAAGCATTTACCTCAAATTAATTTATAAATTATCTGAAATAAGTTTTCTGACAGTTCTGTGCAATTCTTCATATGTTTTCATCTCTACACTTGGATTTCAGCCAAGCTTCATGTTTTTGGATGGAAAATAGTTAATATATATAGGTTATTTCTTATACCTAAAGGTATCAACTGACAACAAATGAATCTAGTATTTATTTGCAGTTGCATCTGGTACAGTTCACAAAATGGCAGATTGCAAAAAATTTTTCCTGCAATAATACATAACACTGAAAAATGACTTTAGACAACAAATTTCTATATTTGTATAAAGTATATTTCCCAGTTTATTACTTGGGAAAGTGGCTATGAAGTTCCAGAAAGACTGCATACGTCATATTTACGTAAATGTTTTAATTAAAACTGCATTGGTAAGTGGGATTTAAAGGCAAGCTTTTTCTTTTTTAAAGCTACTTCCATATTTACCAAAATTTATTTCCAGCAAAGGGAAGCATCCAAGTTTGGAACAATTAGTGTTTTATTTATTGATAGATGCTGCCATCTCTCACTGTTTCATATGCAATGTGCATGAACTTTGAGCTGTTTTTAAAATAAGTCATTATATTCTGAACTTCTTTGTGTCACCGAGGATTGGAATTCACATCATTCATAAGCCAACCGTAAGAAGAAATGCTGGACTTGAACACAAGTTACTTGCTTTTTAAAAATTACTAGAATGCTTCAAAATTTATATAAATTTGTGCATCTGAATTTTCCATGTGTGTTTTTTGGTATGTCTGTCTTTCCACCTATGTACTTAGTGTTTCGCTAGTGAATATCCTGAGGAAAGAAAAAACTAAATAGGCTTGGGTATCAGAATTAGGATTAACATTTAAATGAATTAAGTGTAAGGGTAAGCAGTGTTTGTCAAAAGGGGTAACAACCATATGCATTTTAGAGATAAAAACTGTAGAGACAAAGTGATATATCACAGAAGTAGTTTCAAATCAGAACTCAAAATATTTTAAATAAAGTGTAACAAGTTTTTAATTGCTTATCAGTTCTTGTTTTTATAGTATGGTTTCCTTGTTCTTTAGAACTGAACTTTGAAGTAATTATGTACGTACTACCTTACATACATTAAGTTTTATATTCTTCTTCATATTCAAAGGTTAGTACACATATACTTATATTATATACTATATATATATATAGATATATCTATATATTATATATATATATTTAGTATATACATATATGTATTATAATTTGATGTGAATGAAAAAATTTAATACTAGTTTAGAATTTTTACTTGTTACTCTTAGATTTTTTCCCATAAATAGAAAAGGTAAAGATTCTCGATTTATTCAAATTGCTGTGAATTGCAAATATCAGAATCATATAGCAGTCTTGTCTATGCCAAGTACATAAATCATGGAGTAAGATAAAAGTGCCAGATTAGCTAATCCAGTACTAGTAGGCCTTAGTTCTGCCAAAATTTACCTTCATACCCTACTAATTGTGATAAGTCATATACTGTATATGTATTCAAATATTTTTTTTCTAAGCCAGCAACCCTGTCACTAGTAAAAGCTAAGAACATTAAAACTCTAGAGCACTATCCTGAGA
Organism: Macrobrachium nipponense; assembly: GCF_015104395.2. Taxonomy (NCBI): domain Eukaryota; kingdom Metazoa; phylum Arthropoda; class Malacostraca; order Decapoda; family Palaemonidae; genus Macrobrachium; species Macrobrachium nipponense. The sequence goes on along the minus strand of NC_061092.1, from coordinate 35,130,794 downwards.
AGAATCAAACAAGATTGGTATTAAAGATGCCATCAACAACTTCGATTCAGGTTGCTTAAACTTGTGAATGAGATACAATTGTAGTTCCAGCACTTCAATTATAAGTTTATACGTAAGACATTACTGAAATCAATTTGCCTAAGTTTAAACTCGAACTTTTCCAAGTTTGCTTGAATGTTAGACTTTGGGTACTTTAACATTTTCAGTTTGTCTAGTCAACAATATTTTGTAATTTATCAGTCATAAATTACTTCAATGAGACCACCGAGTCACGTTTCAAGAATCTCATATAACCCACTCAAGGTTTTGCTATTAAATGAGGGGTTAAAACTAGAATAAAGCAGTTAAAGAAGTGGGACAACCAAGTAGGAAGAGACCAAATGGAGTAAAAAGTAGAAGATAGAAAGTTTTCTAGCTTGGGACAAATGGTTGTTGCTATGAATATTTAGTATCCTCTACAGTTTTCTGTGAATAGCAACTGTTTATTTGGTTGTCCCAGACATGGCAATTTTTTTCAAGTGTTACAGTTAATCACAAAACTTGCTGCATAATTTCCAAGACTAAATCCATCGAGCAAGATTTCAGAAATTTTATGCGTTATGATTAAATTGTTGAGCTCTAAGATAAGTAACAAATTAACTTTTAAGATACTGGATGATGTGTGTGCTGACGGTAAAATTATTTGAAATATTTATAAATTAAATTTCAACTAATGTACAGACATTCACTATTTCTTAGCATCATCAAATTGTCATTGTGGTACCAGTTTTTAGTGTAAATCATTTTCAACCATATTTAACATGGAACCAATTTGCTTCATTTATATATCTTGTACTATTGATAATTACTTTTAAACTAAAAATACATCAATTTAGTGAATGCTTGGTGAAAAGCTATAATGTTCTATGCTATTTTCATAGAGAGAAACTGAAATTGTGGTATCCACAGAGATTGTCTTATATCTTTTGCCTGTGTCATTGAAAATAGTAATGACTAGAGGACATGTTGAGTGTTAGCTTCTGTTTATCACCATGATATGTAGTTGCCATATTTTTCTAAACTTTTCTGTGATTTGGTTCTTTTACATGAAAACATTACAAGTGCAATGATGGAATTTAGCCGATTTAGGCCAGTAACCAAACAGGAAGGCTTAACTTGTAACAGATGTTTGAATTGACCCTCGAAAGGTTAGTTTCAAAATATTTTTCCAAAACATTACGTACTTTCGTTCCCAAAAAGTCTGTATTTCTTCTTACATGGTATTAAAATTCTTTAGACCGTGACTCTTCTGCGTTATCGAAGTTTTTTTTAATTGTAGCCTTGGTATAGTGTTTGTAAGATGTTATATTGCTTCCAAAGTATGTGAAATATGGTGAGTCGTAATAAAAGAGGTTGCTATATGACTATAGGAAAATCCAACTTATTTCTTTAATAATATTAAGAGTCAAAATTGATTTTGACATTAAGAAGGGAATTGTTTCATGCAGGTATTTTGAAATTTTTGTATTTTATAAAATCACAGCTTATTTTGTATGATGAGGAATTACTTTTTCTTGTATGTAAGAGAGATAACCTGGTTTTTTCATTTTTGATAGCACATAACCATTTACTTTGGGCTTAAAAACATGTAATGTTAAAATCCCTTTCATAACTTGCTTTTGAACATCAGGGTCAATACTCGCTAATATTTTATGAAGTTTTGATATGACCAATTGCCTTATTCCTTCCTCAGCCCATTGGTGTGCTGTCGTCCTGCCTCTGACTTGCCCGAGGTGCTGTGTTTAAGAATTTTCCATATTTGTCAAATTTCGCATAATCTTATGGCTCAAACAACCAATGAATTTCTTAATTGTCTGCTTTCATCATCATCCTCACTTTAAGCAATATTGTCATCTATTTTCAGCACATTTGTAATTTTTGAAATGCTTTGCAAAGAAGCTTGAATATTTTTTATTTTGTACATATGTATGACATATATAAATGAATATATAGTACTTTCATATGTTTTGAAAAGCTTGGCATTGAGATAGCATATTTTAACTAGAGCAAATGCTAATTAACTGTGATAGTTTTAATGGTAGTTTGACTGACTGAGTGGACACCATTTTTCTCTGCAGCTCCCTTATGTATAGGTAAGGGAGAAGTGTCCTTTTTCCTTGCTGTTCAGGCAGACCTCCAGCCTTGGAGTAGATAAGTGTGTGGATAGATCCTTGTCTTTGCTTTTGTGCAAATTGGTTTTCAAGGTTTTTTCATTCGAGTGGCTGCAATGCTTTGAGAATTTATGGAATATTGCTGATGTTTTAGTCAGCGCTTTATATTTGTTGCTTGCTGATCTAACTGCCAAAAAATAATATACAAATAGCAGCAGCCAGTAATGAGAAACCTTATCTAGGTAAGGTTAACTTAGGTGGGGCTATGGTGTGCTTCAAGTTAATATGAAACAGAATATAAAATGCTCTTTATTGCTCTTCTTACTAGATGAAATGAGTAGATATGTTAAAGGTATTTTTGTACAATACATTGGAGAAGGTAATGTAAGCAAACTGTAGCCTTGGCTGAGAAATCATACCTTTTTGTTATCTTTTCTATTCCTGATGCTCTGACTTCACTGGATTTCAAGGCTCATGTTGGAAAGGACCCAGCTGTTTTGCCCAGCACAAAATCCCTCTTACATATCGCACATTTATACTATAGTACGTACTATACTATATTGTTACAAGTCACTTAATCATTCTCATTATTTTTATGGCAAGAGATGTCACTTCAGGAATCCATTGCAGTGGGCTTGCTAAAGTGAGCATCAGGAAATAGGTGCTTAGAGGAAGAAATGTACTCATATTTTTGCACACTTGAATATTTACATATGGAGCAACATGGTATTTCATATACTGTATACTACTCTGTACCCTGTCAAGTTGGTTTGCTTAATGCGTTTTCAATTCTTTCAGCTATGTTTTAAGAATCTTTTGCACAAGGATAAGTAGATTGTAGGAAACCTGAGAATTTTTATACTGAAAGAAATACTATGTAACTTAGAATTTCAACTGTGTTTTGGAAATTGAGCTCATTTCCTTTTTTACAAAATGTGCAAATGTTTACCTATACACTATACGTATATATATATAGATATATAATATATATATATATATATATATATATATATCTATATATATATCATATATATTCTATATATATATATATATATATATATTATATATATATATATATATAATATTTGTAACAATATATATAATAATATATTATACATGTATGTATGTATGTATACACAAACACTTCTTTTTTCTTATTTACTGCAACTTTAACAAAATAGATTTAACTCGTGCACATGCTCATCCAAGTTTTACTTGCATACATACATGTTCATGACTGATAAAATAGGTACTACATTGAACTACCTATTGCTGATTGAAATTGGCCTTTGTATACAAATGTGGACTTTCTTCATTACAGTCATCAGTTATGTTGAACTCATTTACATAGAGTGAAGTGTGGCACATGAGTGAGGAAGACAACAAGGCCTCTACAATCAAAATAAATTGATAACAAAGGAAGATGTGAGACTGAACAAAAAATGAACTACATGATCATTTATGTAGAAATGTATATATGTGCATGAATGTATATTTTTATATTTATACAGGTTCGCACAGACAAATACAACAAAGCACAAACACCAAATATTTGAATTAATATATACAGATGCAATGTATTAACATGAAGTAAAGCCTGTAATTGATATGCAGCTTTTACTACTGATACTGTTGGGTCCCAAGCAAAAAATGTGATGTACTGTATATATTAGTCGTAATCTGTGAAGAGCTTTAGTGTCATTGGTATATTCTGTTCGTATAATGAGAATAGCTCAGTAAATGTTGTATGGGGTGCTGAAATGTCTTTTTAACTGTCTGTTTTTTTAGTCATATTTTTAAAGGTAAATGACTAGTAAGGTCTTCATCTTCCTCTAAAGTAACTCGATGAGAATAGGAAGAAGAAAAGACAAGATCCAAGGTACACTGGAAAAGGGTCCTAGTTGCTTTTGATGTCATGTTGGACAATGCCTATTCTTCAGTGGTCCATGGAAAGAAATTTCCACTGGCTGTTGTGTAGCATCTGTATTCTACATCATATTGACTAGTGTCGTACTACATTATTAAACAGTATGCTGTCGTAACATTGCTGTCTTAGTGTCTTTAATATTCCCTCTGAAATCCGTGATTTGTAAATGTCAAGATTTTTCGAAACTGCAAAAACTCTTCTTTTTGTTTTTTATCTTGACTGGAAAGGGTTCATTCGAGCATTGTATCACTTCTGAATTTCAGTAAATTCCTAAATGATAATGCTGTATGTTTAGTTTAAGAATTATCTACCTGATTGAAGGTTAAGAGATAATTCATTGGCTGTGCCTTGTATTCAGTTATTTCATCATTCTTAAATGGAAATTTGAATGAGGTGTTTCAAAGCATAACTGTTAACAAAGAACTTTTAATATATTTGATCATTATTTATTTAAATGCTTCATGTATCAAGGCCATTGAGTGATGTATTACATGACTGGAAACTGTAAGTTGAAATTATCATTTCATATTTTTTCAACCGCTGAAATATAGTTGACAGTTTACGGCAGCTGTGGTGCATTTTTTGCTTGAAACTTTTATTTTTATGATAGATATAACTTGTCTTTATTTTACCTTTGACAGAGTGGAGCATTTTTCTTTGTATTTAATTTAAATCTCTTTAATGTGACTCAATACACTAATAATATCTTGTGTTGAGAACCAGTATCAATATATATTATGAACCTGAGTCAGTGAAGCTAAAAGTGAACCACTTGAAATTAATTTTTGAAAGTAAAATGGCTATGCACAAGGATGGAGTTTTTCTAGACATAAATGTACATTAGGAAGTGAAAGTCAAAGTAAAGTACATACATAATATATCAGAAATCTGATGAGGATTTTATCAAAGAGATATAAAAAAGTATTAAAACCATCTGTAAAGTGTATGGGTACAGATTTGATTTAATTAGTACTGTATGTCTTACAGTTAATCATTCAATGCCCCACCAACCTAAAATCCTTTAGCATCGTTATGTGCCATAACCAAAAATTTTGCCATATTAGTTCTCTCATATTTCTAATTTACCTTTCCCATTATTGTTCATTAGTTTTACCATTCACAGGTGAGGAACAGTATAGATAAGGTAAAACTGTACATGAGTAAAAATGACAATGTTCAAGGGAAGCGACTGACTTTCTCCAAGAGGCAGCATGGTCAGGATTGGCCAAAGACCAATGGCCTATTATCATAATCTACTGACCCATTATTGCATTGAATGAGCCTCAGTTCAGTTATCACATTTATCAGTTGGTAGTGAATTGCCAATAATGTCTTTTTCCGTCAGACTGAAGGTCATTATTTACTTTTAATTGGTGGGTAACTGCCAAGAATGTTCTGTAGGTTAGTGAGGTCAGTCTGTCTTCCTGTGTTAGTTTTATAATCATTTAGATAATGGAATTATTATCTTGATTTTTATGAGATTATTAATCTTAAAAGGTAACTGAATCAGACCAGTGAATTATATTTCTAAACTCTTATAGGACTTGCCAGAAAGATTCTTTCTCAAATTGGATAAAAATTATGGCAGTAAAAGTAAAAACAGTTTGATATTCCCATGAAAGAGAGCAAATGGAAATGCTGAATAGTGAAGCTAAAGAGCAACAATGACAAGGCTCCTTTGGGAAAGATTAAATGCTGGAACAGTAGAACAGGTCGTGAACCCCACAGCCAAATGTGGACTCAATATTTTAGTTAAGAAAAAAGTTCCAGTTATTTGAGACCACTTTTGCTTTCTTTTCTTGCTTAACATTCGATTGCATATGTAGTTGTGATTATTTAAAAGTCAATAATCGGACTGATTAAAGAATATATGTATGAGATTATGTATTTAACAGTAATTATATATTTTCTTACTTTTCTATACTGTACATTTTTTCTGTTTACAAACAGGGCTTACAAAATTCTTTTATTGCTCACAGAAGTATTGTGGGTCAAGAAGGATGTCGAATGTTAGCAGTTCTTTTGGAATGATGTTTTGGCAGAAATTTATGTCTTGATTTTTTTTTTATACGAAACATTTAGCAAAATATTTTCTCCATGTCTAACCATTGTGTTTTAGAGAAGCTTTATTTTGGCCTTTTTTATTTTGTACATTTGTAAACCCTTTTGTAGTGTAAATGTTGAATATCTTCCCTTTTTAGTTTTCTTGTGGATTGTCTTCAAAGGTGTGTAAAGACTGTAGGTTTTTCTTTGCTTGCAGTTTCCCTCAAAAAAGCAAAGTCATTTATCTCCTAAGTTTCATTATTACTGTAAAGACTTAGTTGAGTCATGGCCTTGATGCAAAAGTATCAGTTGAATACAGAGAAAAGTTTCTCATTTGTGTGGTAATCTATGGATAAAAATTCTGTCATTTCCTTCCAGTTATCTTGTAGAGGAATTATTTTCTTGGATGTGACTGGTGATGAACCTTTGCAGTTTAAAGAGTTTTTATTGTCATAAATTTTTTATTACAAGACCAGAACAGTAATTAAGAGCCAAATGTGTCACAATAACAAGTTTTATTGATATATGTACATCTAATTTAGCTCCAATTAACGTACTGTATGATTGGTGGCTGTAAATTTGTTTTATCGTGTTTATTTTTCATTCAATTTTAGCTGTCTGAACTTCCAGTCTACAAAGTGACAATTTTTCATGATTACCAAGAGAACTGGGGACTAGTTTGATTTATTCATGATAATTTTTCCCCAATTTTAATTAAATGGAAGAGTGCTGCTGAATATTGGAGCAACCCCGTGTTCCTAATAGTACTTGATTATTAATTTAAATAACTGTTGTAATGCTTCATGCTGGTGAAGAAATAACTGAAGCAGAAGCTTTGGCTCTTAAATTGCATGTCTTGTCCCATGGTAGGACCTTGGAATGTATTTGCTGCCATGTCTTTTATACTGATTGTGTGTCAGAGAAGATGGACAGGTACAGAAACTGACGTCCTCTCTACAATGCCGTGCTTTAATGTCCAAAATATTTGATACATCTGCTGTTGCATTAACTTTCGACTGCTGAGTTTTTAACAGTTTATTTTCCTTTATAAAAACAGCAAGTAGATCGTAACTGGTTTGCTTTGCAGAAAATGGTAGCACTGCTCTTTGCCTTTGCTGTTTGTTTTTCACATTTTGCTAGTCAGGAAGTATTTCAGATAATCTGTGAAATTAAATCAGCCGTAGATTCTGCATGTTATTATTTGTAACAATATGCAGAACCTACAGCTGAAGCTTCTTACCTGAAACTGTCGGCATTTCTGTAACTGAGAAACACGGAAATTTACATCATGACCGTAATGTTATTTATTTTGCTGGGTTTTTAATTCCTCTCAAGATTTATGGCAAAAATTGTGTTTAATGTTTATTGTTGTCATTTAAACCAAAAACATTGGGATTGGCAGCCTAATTTATATTAAGCTTGGTACTTTGTACTGAAGTAAAAATTTTAAACACTGAAAGTGTACTGTCCTGTTTTAAAAGTAAACTGTTTAAAAACAATCTGTCCAAAGCTGTTGTCACATTAGCACCATCTGGTATCTTTTAGAATCTTGATGCCAAACATTGCAGCAAATATCCAACACTGATGACAAGATTAGTCTCATTGTCCATTTTCATGTGACTCAACCCCAGCAAATGTCCTTGACTCCAGTATTACTCTGATACAGGAAAAGATACGGCTACTCGGAGCAAGGTTTGATGGCAAAATTCTAAGAGATCCCGGGAAGATGATTATACGGCACAGCTTTAACTGTGGCTGCAGATGTAGCAATGGTGTGGTAGTGGTGTGATGTCCCACCGCCCTTCATGCTGAACCCAGGTTTCCTTAGTCCTGTGCAAGTGTCACCTCCACTTTGCCACCTGCTTTTATAAATGGACAGGAGAAATATACACACTTTGCTAATATCTGTAGGTTTTATTTATCCTAGGATGTAATTGTTTCAAGTTATATGGAGTTACCAGACTACTAAGTTAGGAGTCGAGCATAATTAATCTGTTTGGCAGTAACTCATCTCAGCAAAGGGATGTACCAGTTGAAGTTTGACTTATATCCAAATAGCTGGAGTGGAATGATTGCAAGAGTATAGATTCAAATGAAACCAGTTTGGCATTTAATTGAGAAGTCTGTAGGACAACAATAATTCACTACCTATACTTGTATCATTTGCTTAATCTGTTCAGAATGCCACAGTGAAAAAGTTTTTATGATGGTACAGCAGTCTCATGAAACTTGTAATCTGGTGAAATAACGTTCCGAAGGCAAACAGACCTAAAAAGAAAGAACGGCCCAAAAACGTTTATTTCTACTATAGTTCAGCATTCACTTTTCCCTTTCAATAGTGCAATAAATACTGCTCACTCCATGTGATCTAGTCAGCTGCAGAAAATCAATGGTTATGAAATATAAATGGTTTTCTGTCATAAATGCAAACTCATATTCTACGAAAGCGGTAAATAGAACCATTACTCTAAAACCCAATTGTCAAACATGATCCATTTAATCTATATTAAATTCATTACATTCATTTGATAGTTATTTGAAGGAAAACTCGCTTAGATTCTTAGCTCTGACATAAGACTGAAGAGCCTTAAGCATAAAATATAAACCCGTCTAAAGATGTCATGTAGACCACGAAGTCACAGAATCTGTCCCTCGCTTTTTAAAGCACCAAAGATGAAATTGGTATGGATCACTAAAGTAACCAACCAAAGGAATGGCGAGACACTGAAATTCAAGTGGAGCAGGAAATACTTGAAAAGACACCGGCCAATAAATAAATACTCGAACAAGGTCTGTGAAAACCTATCAGCGGTCTGGTGGCAAACGCCATATACGTAAGAACCCTTATGAAGGGTGTGGAAAAATGCAGTCCTAGTGGTTGCACTAATTAGCCGTACCAAAAGTTCTTGACCCTTCAAGATGAATCCCTCGTTGAGAAGAGGGTGCCCTTGAAACCCTAGACTGAAGGTCTGCATGTTTGTCACAAATACTTTTCTTTAGATTTCTGCTCTTATAAAGAGAATTAATTACTGCAGCTACGATAAACGTTCATCTTTAAAACTCAGAATGGTGTCATCAACCATCGAAAATTGTTCTGAACGAAGTTTTTTTTATGAATAGTCACATTGTTATAGTAAAAAAGAGATAATCCCTCAAAACTGCAGGCATTACTAAAAAGCACATGAATTGTTTAACAAATTACCAAGATCCACGAGGCCAAAGGAAATGTGGTACAACCTTAATGGAAAAAGACTTTGCCGAAGTTTTTAACGTAACACTTCTGCTGAAGTTGAAATGAGAAGAATTTCTAGTCCAAACCTTTGGAACGAGCGAACATTTCTAGTATAACAGTTCATAAAAAAAAACAATGTGCCCTATTCTTAAGCAACAAATCAACTCCTTGGAAGGAATTAACACAGCAACAGAATTTTTTCACAAAAGTGTGATGCGATCATATATCATTCCCATAGTTAAACTCAGATTAATGCTATTAAATATTGCAAACTTCATTAAGACCATTATTTGTGCAAACTGATGGGGACAGTGGAAGGTGTATAATAATCTCATTTTAGATCTCGGCCTAACAGATCCCATCTGGCGAGCATTTAAAAACAATCTCAATAGTAAACGTGTTTGACACTCAAAATGTTTTAGATACGAGCAGAAGCAAAGGTTATTATGTGTTAGAAAGCTATAGGGTGAAAAAAAGATTAAGAAAATGTATATTTCTTTTTCTCAATTCTATTTTGAAGCCTTATTCACTATCTCATCAATATAGAATAAAATTCCATCTTCAGCCTTGCACGTAAATGTATAAGTTGAACAAACTACGTCTATTCATATGTATGTGAATTGCCTAGAAAACTACTATTCTATCAACATCTGTCAAATGAGCAACAGAAATCCAAGTAAAAACTCATCGCTTTTACAACTGTCGCCTCTAGTATGACATCGCTACCTGAAAATGACAACAAAAAGGGCATAATATTAGGAGTCGAATTCAGTAACATCTGAACTATTTAACAGTTATTAAAGTCAGTTTGAATATCAGTGTCAAATACCACCCAGTCAATTGCACTTAGTAGTTTAAGTAAAAAAAAAAATCCAAGAATTATTAAGGGAACCGTAGGTATTTTCTTAAACATTACTCATCAACACACACACTATATTATATATATATATATATATATATATATATATATATATATATATATATATATATTATATATATATGTGTGTGTGTGTGTGTGTGTGTGTGTGTGTGTGTGTGTGTGTGTGTGTGTGTGTGCAAAAATGTGTTTACACGAGAGCCTTGTGGTTTATATGAACTGAATCGTTGGTATTTATAGTGTGTATATATATATAATATATATATATATATATATATATATATATATATATATATATATATATATATATATATATATAGTACCAAACTATCCGGTTCATATAAACCACAAGGCTCTCGTGTAAACACAATTTTTTAACCATGATTATAAACATAATAACCCAATGAAAATATAGATTCAGGGAGATTTAGAATCATGACCAAAAATCTAACATATCTGAGAACCAATGCTGGAAAGTGTTTTGTAAGTGGCATAGTCAAATATGTAACGCATGGGGAGATGGAAATTACATTCAGATGAAAAATTAATTTTTCCCTTTACCGCTTCGGCTTCCATACTTATTTTGATATTTTAGAATACAGAAATTATTTCTAGCTCATCTTTCCTCTGGGTTTGCATTTTACATCGTGTTCAAAAGTAAAATATGAGCTTTTGTAGCTTGCAGATTGTTTTCGTTTTCTTTCAGTCTAGTCGTCAAAAGAAAACACACTATTTTACACCGTATACTAGGCTGGATATTAATTATTAAGGTTCCATTGCATTAACAAGTACTTGATGGACGATTCCAAGGTTACATTTGTATCTTAATGGTAAATATTAATATCAAGTGTGACCAATAGTATGTAACATTAATTAAATGTATTTTACGATGAGTAAAATCGACATCTGCCTCACCAGGAATGCAGTCTCTCCAGTATAACCACTGTGTGTATGTGTGTGTGTGTGTGTGTGATATATATATATATATATATATATATATATATATAGATATACTATATATATATATATATATATAGTATATATATATTATATATATATATATGTGTGTGTGTGTGTGTGTGTGTGTGTGTGTGTGTGTGTGTGTGTGTATGAACTTAAATTCTTTTGTCAAGATCATAACTGGAAAATACAAGTCCTATAAATATCGTGATTAATACCTTTCATCACAACCCCTCAGCATAAATTGAAGTTTAACCAAGTCTTGATAGAAGCAAGAATAATGTCAGTGGATGTGGCAAACAGGAGAGAGGAAACACGTTAACGACTGATTTTTCCAAGGAGAGAAAGTTGGATCTCGAATGGCTTAGTGAATCAGGGTGAAACGAAAGGGCAGGCCGTGCAGAGCTAAGAAGGAGGATGAGTTATTGCATCCTGGTGAAGGATGAAATCTATGTCTGAAAGGTGTGAAGCCTTTACAGATTGTATTTCTTACTCTTTCCAATTTTTGTCTGGTTTTCAGATCTTTTAGATATTTATATGAGTGGTGTAAAGCCTCTCACTTCATACAATAAAATACTCAATGGTTACCCAAGCTTGGATAAGAATAAAGAAAGAAAATAGAGCCATAATTAAATAAATAAGTATAGAGCTCCAACATAATAAATAAATAAATAATTAAATAAACGAAATAAATAGATAAATAAATATAGATCAATGAGCATAAGTGAATATATAAATAAAAATATAAACAAAAAATCATCAAAACTAAAACAATATTTTAGTTGACTAATTTACTTGTTCATTTCTCTGTTGTATCACAGATTTGAGATGAACTGCGCAAGTGAAAACTCTTGAGTCTGTTGCACTGATCATTCAAGATAGCAAAAAATACTTGCAAAGAAAATCATTAGTAGAACATAGATCCAAAAATATGGAAAGTGTTTCCAGGTAATCATCATTTGCGCTGGAAATAATATGCGCCATAACCTGGCTCTTTGAAAAAAAAGAAGAAAAAACTAGGATGAGGGCGAATACAAACCTTTACAAATATTTAATTCTAATACTTATTAATATCATCCAATATAAGTACCAATTCGTATGGAACAACCGCAGCCACCCGGTCCCCCCTCCCCCCCAAAATGGGGGACTTTCTAAGCAAGCCTCCTAAAGAAAGGACTAGTAACCAGGAGTCATGCGAAGATGGAACATAATAATAATTATTATTATCATTCAGAAGATGAACCCCAAGCCCATAGGGACCAATGACTTTAAATTCAAGCTTCCAAAGACTATGGTGTTCATTAGGAAGCAATAAGACGAAGTAAATGGAAATACAGAAAGAAGAGGGCCCCACTTATTAAAAAAGAAAAAATTAATTAACAAATCGAAAAAATTGTATTGAATGCAAGAAGAATATGTAGTTATTAGGTTAGTGATGCATTGCACCTTCGCTTGGACTGTTGACGTTCCGACTTCCTCTGCGAATACGTTAACGAACCAAGAAAAGGAAAATATAATGCACTTATATGAAGATAAGGTCGTTGAGACACAACAAGTTCGTGAAGATATAAGAAAACGTTAAAAGGGAAAATTAAGATCAGTCTACTCTGTCTACGATATTTTCTATGTCCTGACAAACAAACAAAAATTCATAGCAAAATGACTAATGGAATTTTTTGAAACCTTCATTGCAAAAGATGAGTGAAGACACAGAAAACGTTAAAAGGGAATATTAAGATTATTCTACTCTGTCTACGATATTTTCTGTCCTGACAAATAAAAAAAATCATAGCAAATTAACCGATGAAATTTTTTGAAACTTTCATTGCAAAAGATGAGTGTATTCTCAATTCTTATAATCCTAACCTTGATTGCATTACCAAATCGCCCCCAATACAGCTCGTGAATATTCAAATTTGGTAATAATGAAAATTATAATGGAAAACTACCTGACAATGCGCTTGGAATGTTGTTATATTAACTTCATTAACAACATGATCTTTAAACGACAGACATGGTATTCGATAACTACATTAGTTAGCCTTGTGAGAAATTTAATTTCCTCAAGTCTTGTGAAGCATTTAAAAAATATTGCTTTTATAAGCTATTTTACTAAGAAAACAATTGTTTTTTGAAGTCATTTCGCTAAAAAGGAAAAAAATGCTTTTATAAGCCATTTTGTTAAACGAAAACAAATGCTTTTATAGGCCATTTTTCTAAAAAAAAAAAAATGCTTTTATAAGCCATTTTACTAAAATAACCAACTTTTATAAACATTTGACTAAAAAAAACTGCTTTTATATGCCATTTTGCTCTAAAAAATGCTTTTATAAACCATTTTTACTAAGAAAAAAAAACAACTGCTTTTGTAAGCCATTTTCTTTAAAACAAATTGCTTTTACAAGCCATTTTACTAAAAAGAAAAAAAATACTTTTCTAAGTCATTTTGCTAAAAAATACTTTTATAAGCCATTTTTTAAGAAAATAAGCAACTTCTTTTATAAACCATTTTACTAAAAAAAACTGTTTTTATAAGCAATTTTATTAAAAACACAACTGCTTTTACAAACCATTTTTCTCAAAAGCAACCGCTTTCACTACCCATTTTCCTAAAAATAACTGCTTTTCAAACCATTTTTCTTAAAATAGCTGCTTTTACGAACTGTTTTTGTAAAAGATTTTGTTTTTACAAACCATTTTACTCAAGAAACAAATGCTTTCAAGAACAATTTTCTAAAAAAAATTTGCTTTTACAAACTTTTTTTCCTCAAAAACAATTGTTTTTACAAATCATTTTTCTCAAAAAACAACTACATTTAAGAAACAACTTTTCTTTTTTTTAAAGCTTTTACGAACCATTTTTCTGACAAGCAACTGCTTTTAAATCATTTTTTTCCTCCCAAAACTACTACTTTTCAGCAGAGGAAATCCTCCCTTTGCCACATCGCTCACGACGGATAATACGGTCTTCATCCGGAACGCACCAAAAGACTGCCTGGAAAAATGCCATTCGAAGAACCTCTTTCTTTAAAGAGACCAATAACATACTCGAACTGGAAGCTGGAATTGGGCCTTTTGTTCGCGCGCCCCTAATTAATGGCGTTCGTCGCTTGCAGGAGGAACTGGAACAGTGAGAGAGAGAAATTCTCTCGCATTCCAGAGTATGCTTCTGAATTATGGAGAATGTCGGAAAACACTACGGAACGTAAAACGGAAGGCGAATTTAGATTCCTTGTGGGATTTCGCGGACCTGTTTCTGATCTTGCAATCAACCAGTCAGTCACGGACCTACTTCGATCCATATGAAAACAAACGTGGCTCTAGAATTAAATCTAAAAGAAAAGATAAAACTCTCCCCAATGAAAATAATCACAGGACTCTTGGGTCTGGTCAGAACTTGGTTGGGCGAACACTGAAAGTGGCTAGACATTGTTGGTACAAAAGGAGATTCAGAAATTGGAAAAGATTTGGGGGAGAAAAAATACTAAAGATATATTAGAAAATATACTAGAATTAGACAGTTTTTTCAACAGAATCTCTTGAAAGCCGATGCCTCTGACCGGCTTGTGTTAGTGACCAAAAGAAATGTCGTTCGACGCCTTGGAAACTATTTCGGCAATATTGACGATATACTAAAGGGCGTTTGCCGCGCCCTTTCGGCACCTAGCTACAGCCACTTTTGAACATTACTTGACCTCTATTCCTTCTTCTTTTCTTTAATCTTGTAGTCCAGCCTATCTTACTCCTCTATTACTTCTTAGTCCAACCTCTCTTACTTCCTCTATTACTTCTTTGTCCAAACTCTCTAACTTCCTCTGTTACTTCTTAGTCCAACCTCTCTAACTTCCTCTATTACTTCTTAGTCCAAACGCTATTAAACATTCCTCTATTACTTCTTAGTCAACCTCTTTACTTCCTCCTTTAAACTTCCTTAGTGCCAACTTTCTTAACTTACCTATATTACTTCTTAGGCCAACCTCTCTAATTCCTTATTACTTCCCTTAGTCAACCTCTCTAACTTCCTCTTAGTACTTCTTAGCCCAAACTCTCTAACTTCCTCTATTACTTCTTAGTCCAACCTCTCTAACTTCCTCTATTACTTCTTAGTCCAACCTCTCTAACTTCCTCTATTACTTCTTAGTCCAACCTCTCTTACTTCTTCTATTATTTCTTAGTCCATCCTCTCTTACTTCTTCTATTACTTCTTAGTCCAACTCTTACCCTTTTCCTATTCTTTCTTAGGTTCATCCTTCTTAATTATTCTATTTACCTTCTTAGTCCAACATCTCTAACTTCTTCTATTACTTCTTAGTCCAGCCTCTCTAACTTCTTCTATTACTTCTTAGTACATCCTCTCTTACTTCCTCTATTACTTCTGAGTCCAACCTCTCTAACTTCCTCTATTACTTCTAGTCAAACCGCGCCTTACTTCCTCATATTCTTAGGGTCCATCCTCTCTACTTCTTAGTCCATCCTCTCTTACTTCTCGCTTAATCTTAGTCCAGCCTACCTTATCTCCTCTATTACTCTTAAGTCCAATCCTCTCTTGACTTCTTAGTCCATCCTCTATCTTACTTCTTAGTCCAATCCTCTCTACTCCACGATCATTACTTCTTAGTCCATTCTCTCTTACTTCTTAGTCCATCCTCTCTTACTTCCTCTCTTACTTCTTAGTCCATCCTCTCTTACTTCTTAGTCCATCCTCTCTATTCCTAATTAATTTCTTAGCTCCAACCTCGCTAATTACTATACTGTACGTCTTAGTCCAACCTCTCTTACTTCCTCTCTTACTTCTTAGTCCATCCTCTCTTACTTCTTAGTCCACCTCCCCTTTTAACTTCCCTTCTATTCTTAGTACCAAACCTCTCTAAATTCCCTCTATTAACTTCTTAGTTCCAATCCTCCCTTAAAACTCTATTTACTTCTTAGCCAACCTCTCTTAACTCCTCGATAATTCTTAGTCCAACCTCTCTTACTTCCTCTCTTACTTCTTAGTCCATCCTCTCTTACTTCCTCTATTACTTCTTAGTCCAACCTCTCTAACTTCCTCCATTATTTCTTAGTCCAACCTCTCTTACTTCCTCTCTTACTTCTTAGTCCATCCTCTCTTACTTCCTCTATTACTTCTTAGTCCAACCTCTCAACTCCTCTATTACTCTTAGCCCAAAACGCTCTAACTTCATCTATTACTCTTAGCCAAACCTCTCTAACTTCCTCTATTCTTCTTAGTCAAACCTCTCTAATTCCTCTATTACTTCTTAGCTCCAACCTCTTACTTCTTCTATTTAGTTCTTAGTCCATCCTCCTTACTTCTTCATACTTCTTAGTCCAACATCTCTAACTTCTTCTATTACTTCTTAGTCCAGCCTCTCTAACTTCTTCGATTACTTCTTAGTACATCCTCTCTTACTGCCTTATTCACTCTGATGGTCCAACCCTCTAACTTCCCGCTATTACTTATAGTCCAACCTCTCTAACTTCCTCTATTACGTCTTAGTCCAACCTCTCTAACTTCCGCTGTTACTTCTTAGTCCAACCTCTCTAACTTCTTCTATTACTTCATAGTCCAACCTCTCTAACGGTATTCTATTACTCATAAGGCTACCAACCTCTTCAACTTATTCAGACTTCATAGTCAAACCTCTCCATACTTCCTCTAGTCCAACCCGCTCCTAACCTTTCCTTAATTTCTTAGTCCCAATTCCCTCTTACTTCCTCTATTACTTCTTAAAGTCCAACCTTCCTTCTAACTTTTACCCTTTTACTTCTTGTAATCCAACCTTCCTCTTAACATTCAAATCTATTAATTCTTAGGCCAAACCTCTCTAAACTTCCTCTATTACTTCTTAGTCCAACCTCTACTTAAAACTTCCTGTTACTTCATAACTCCAACCAAATCTCTAACCTTCTTCTATTAACCTCTACCTCATTTAGTCCAACCTCTCTAACTTATTCTATTACTTCATAGTCCAACCTCTCTAACTTATTCTATTACTTCATAGTCCAACCTCTCTAACTTCCTCTATTAAATTCTTAGTGCAACTCTTTAAACTGTTTCAGGAGCCGAATGACCCTGAGTGCTCCAGTACTTAAGACTGACAGTCTATTTCATACAATCAATTTACATATCTTGTATGCAGCCGGTAAAGATACATATCCCAGGAGTTGCATTGTGGAGCAGGTTTCTCTAGTTAAATGAGTATACTGATTTTGCTTACCTTCATAATGAAAATAAGGTGAACAAATTTCGTCATCATCATCATCATCATCAACATCATTACCTCCACCTGGGCGTGACGCAAAATCAAATTTCTTAAAATCAATTGACGTGGAAAAATACAAATGGCGGTATTATCAAGGTATCGTGACTGAAAACATAAAATAATTAATCAATTCCGTATTCACACAATATGCTGCAATAAATACGAACGAGATTAAACAGTATATGATTTATTTTGAGTAGTTAGAGGTCGCAAGATACCTTCTTTTCACTGTTAGTTTTGCTAAAAGAAAAAAAAATCCTTCGCTTATATTGCTGTACAGATGTGTATGTGAAATGCACAAGACGCGTTTGAGTGTGAACGACCCCCCCCCCCCCCCCACAAAATAAATAAATAAAATGAAATAAAATAAAAATAAATACATTGTAAAAAATTAAAAAAATCCAAAGCACTCGTACTTTATAACGATTCTCCTGAACGTCAAAAGAGTCATTAGAGTAAAGAAGGAAAAACAACAAACGATTGAAAATACCCGACAAACAACGCAATAAGAGTCAGAAGCATAAAACGCTCGGGACTGAAGATGGGATGACAGTAACTTATAAACACAAACACCATTAGAGGATTTCCATTCTTAAAAAAAAAAAGAAAGGAAAAAAACTTTAGCCTTACATATTTAGTTTCATAAATGTTAAACTTCATAATTAATAGTAAGAGGTGTTCAAGCACAATAAAACATAAACAAAACAAAACAAAAATGATCAAGCAGATATTCAGCTCTTGATCCGTGATCTGTTATATATCGTTGCGTTATATAATATTGTTCAACTAAAAATAGATATAAAAAATTAGAACAGTTTAATAAATAAATAAATAAACAAATAAATTACACCAGTTTCTGGCCAGTAAGAGTATCTCTGATTTGTAAATTCATTCTGCTACTTTAATAATTTACAAAGCGAGCTTCCACCCTTAGATAAAAAAAAAATACCAGAAGGAAATAATTGAACAACAGTATCAAGAGACACTATTGCCTACAGCAGATGAACGCTAAATAGTCATTAGTTCTAAAGTCGTTCTCAGGAAGGTGGCCAGTGGTGCGTTATTAAATGGACATTGTTCACTTAGTAAGAATTTCATTCTCGTCGGATACAACGTGTCACTTTTTACACTGAAGTTACATACCATGAATTATCTTTTTTAAATGGCCCCAGCCATGTAACTCAGTATTGAGAGAGAGAGAGAGAGAGAGAGAGAGAGAGAGAGAGAGAGAGAGAGAGAGAGAGAGAGAGAGATATCTCTGATCTCAGTAATGCGAAAGTGGGTCTAACATGCGGAAAATTATTGATGACCAATAAGAAGGCAGATCAGGACCTGAAGGATTATAGAAGTCCTAACCTTAACCGGTAAGAGGATCACAGAGGAACTTTAAGGGTATCCTCAGGTCATTTAGACCCAAAAGGATTACGAACAGCTCCTCATCCATTGCTCGGTGTACCAGAAGGAAATTTTGTCAGTGTCTACTCAAGCCGGTCCTAAGCCCGGATTGAAGACAAGGATTGAGAGTCTGATTATGCTCTTATCTTGATTGGTTGACTAATTTGTGAAAATTTGGACTTTGAGTGGTTGGACAGCAAGATTGAAGAAAAGAAGCGGAATGGAGGTAAAGTAAAAGGGTTAAGTGAATAACCTTTAGCAATGCCTACAGCGCACCACATGAAGCGAACTGATGGCAGCTTCCCCTACGGAGCAATTCCTATAATATAGGGTCAACTCAGGCTGGTCCCAACCCCGAATTAGAGACAAGGGATGAGCTGATCATCATAATATCCCTACTTTGTTATCGGTATATTTATAGTAACACGCCATCAGAGATTAGCAGTTGGCTGCAGATAAAGAGAATGGTCCTGATTATCTCCCCTACAGTGCAAATCCATCTATATATCCCGTCATCTAAATCGATTATCATTTCCAACGGTGACACACGATTGGCTCCCATCCTCTGTTTCTCTTCCTTATGTCGATTTTCCTTCATCGTTTCAGTTTTCCCCCTTTATTTTTTAGATTATCTATTCTCATCTTCTCGTCTGCATTTTTTTTAATCTTCGCCCCTTCACTTTTTCGTGTTCTGCAGACTTCTCTTGACATACTCCACTGATTCTTCCCCATCTCTCTCTCTCTCTCTCTCTCTCATCCAGTATTCTTTCCCCACTCGTTTCAATAACACAGTTCTCGATATTACTTTTTCTGCCAACACCCACATCCTTTCTCTCTCTCTTACTGACTAATCTTCCATCTCCCTTAATCGCCTCGATATATACCTTAAGTGTCTCTTGTATAGTCAGAATGATTTCGATGCTCTCACCCTGGACGCACGTACGCAAACAAACACGCTATATTATATAATATATATACTCTCTCTCTCGATATATATATATATATATATATATATATATATATATATATATATATATATAGAGCAGAGAGAGAGAGAGAGAGAGAGATGAGAGAGGACGAGAGAGAGAGAGAGAGAGAGAGAGAGCAGTCCGTAAAGCTCGCAGGAATACTTAACCATGCTTGATAATAACCTTGTTATCAGCCTTTCTCCATTATTTCAGCGTCTTCGTTCCTCCCTCGCCAGTCTGCGCCATACTGCTTCCCCCCCTTCGCGTGGTTCCATTTCTTTTGGCCCATCCCTCAAAGCTATCAGTCTATCTATGCTACCTTTGCTTTACGAAGACCTCTCCTATCTCGCGATCGTTATAATCTATCTTCTACATGGCAGCAGCGTTTTCGTCTGGCTCTTGGTCTCCCTCATTTTTGCCATATCTACAGTTTGCTAAAGCCCTTCATTATCTCGTCTTCTGCAGGTACACGCCCAAGATGTGACGTGAATCATCTGTCTGCCTGAGAAGCTCAAGCCAGCTCTAATACAGTCAAGAAAAGAAGGAATGGGGGTCTTCTAACACCGTTCTGTTAGATGTCTGCGAAGTAGAGTGTGATAGAAGCATGCCAGAAGTGGTCAATACGGTGCAACACTAACTCTCACAGCTTTGGGAGCGATCGCTGGGACCTAAGTCGCACAGACCTGGAGTTCCCAGCTGAGCCATATGGCATGCGTGAGAGTCAGAGATGCACGCGCCTCGACACGACGTCACACCGGTGGCCGATGTACGATGACTGCCATCTCGCGGCTTGTTGCACTATTCATCGCAGAGTACCTTGGTTTCGTCTTCGATGTAATGATTTACTGTAACGCACTGCTGCCGTTGCTGCTGCCTGTAACCTGCGGTCGCGATATTCGACATTTGCACGTGATGAAATTGTGCCATGTTTTTATGGCGTCAACGTGAATCTGCTCTGGGTTTCGGCAATTTCTATTGAAATTTACCAAATTCATGCAACGTTTGCTCTCACGAACACACACACATGCACACAAACATTTTGAGTCTGCTATATCTGTTGTAGATAAAAGCAGATTTACTTATTCTTTCTATCATATTCATATGAACAATAGAACATAGTCTCCAAACATAAAAGGCTGGAAATGAAATTAAAATCGACACATTTGCAGACACCAGTTCATTTTATTACAGGTCCACGGCGTTATAATCTCTATAAGATTTGTTAAGTTACTCTAAAAAATAATGCGATATCTGAAATAAGAGCTATAAATATTCATGGCTGTTATTTATAATCAATATTAAGGGCGGTGGGTAAAAAGTAAAGATTTATTGATTAAAATATATTCGCACAAACATCCTTACTTTATTCACAAATGATGAATGTTTTATATTCCAGTAAATATGAAAATACAAGATAATTATCAAATGCATATACTTTTACAGATACACATACATAATTTATATATACACATACATATGTGTGTTTGTGTGTGCAGTGCATGTGTGGTTGAGCGTGTATGTATGTATGTATGTGTGTGTGTGTGTACTACTTGCCAGTTGCTCCTGTTCCTAAATACATCATTTTGTAGGATTTGCTTATGATTTGCCAGTTATATTTTTGTAAAGCCACATATCTATGTAAAGATGCATTTCCATTCTATGAGTGTATGTAAGCACGGGCAAAAATGCACATCAAGTTCAATCATAGGTTTGTCGAATGAGGGCAGAAGATACGGTAATTTACCTTTTCCCCTACGATATCGGAAAAAGACAAACTCTGGCAACAGCCGACAAGACTCGCGATAGGAGGGTCGTCCATGACGTTATAGCCCAACTGGCGTTCCTATTGGGCGACAGACAATGACGTCAGAGGACATTGACGTGTTTCCATTGTTCAGCGTTCATGAACTGAGTCTTCTGTAGGTTCTCTTGGTGGAAGGATATGCGCGGTGGTGAATTGTGTTTACGAATTTAATCGTCTGAAAAAGAAATCCTCAATGAAGCCAGGGGGATAATTTTACAGTCACGTCCCTAGGAAGTGGTTCCCTTAACACGGAGTGAAGCCTAGGGGTTAGTGTAAGCGCGAAGTGCTCGAAGTCCGAGTCTTAGTCTTGAGTCTGATCTCGTATAGTGTTTTAGTGCAGTGCGCGAGGAGGAGTAGTGGTTGTTTTTGAGTATGGCCAACAGCTCTCAAGAAGAGATGGCGGCCGACCCAACGCTATGATATGTGCAGCCACAGATAGGGAGGTGGCTTGCAGGAGTGTGGGTGGCCCTGGTGGTGGAGTTTTAGGTGGAGCTGGAGGTGGAATTGGCGGTGGAGGAGGAGGAGGAGGCGGAGGGCTGTTGGGAGCTGGCGGCGGAGTGTTTGCGGCCATGCCCCTCTCTCGCACCCGATCTTTACTTGCCAACATTAACGGTGCGGGTTCGCCCAACGACACCACCAACACAACTACTACAACCCTCTCCAACACCTCCAGCAACGCCACCACTGGTACCAGCGCCTATCTCGAGGGCGGGAGCAGCACCACCCACTTGCCGCCCTTAAAACCTCTGACCATGAAGACTACAACCAGCGGCGCCCAGCCCATCACTCAACTCTACGAGTTCGACGACACCAATTCGAATTCGGAGCAAAATGGACAGCCCAATTCGGTGTCGAGCCAAGTCAACACGGATTCCTCTAGTTTACCTGTGGTGCGGCCGCCCTCGGCCGATTCAAGTAGTCTTAAGAACGGCTCAACACGACAACCAAAGACATACGTAGCCACGCCCGAGCAGGTTATGAAGTATTATATGAATAAACTCACTCCTTACGAACACAAAGAAATATTTAATTACCCTCAAATATACTTTATAGGCGCCAATGCGAAAAAGCGGCCCGGTATCATCGGGACGGGGAACCAGGCCATCGCGAATAACTACGGGTACGACGACCACCAGGGGTCGTACGCACACATTCCCCACGACCACATCCAGTATAGATACGAGGTGCTCAAAATCATAGGCAAGGGGAGTTTCGGGCAGGTGGTGAAGGCCTACGACCACAAGAGCCACCTGCATGTGGCACTGAAGATCGTTCGCAACGAGAAGAGGTTCCACAGGCAGGCGCAGGAGGAGATCCGAATCCTCGAACATCTCAGGAAGCAGGACAAAGATAACACCATGAACATCATCCACATGTTCGACCACTTCACCTTCCGCTCCCACACGTGTATAACCTTCGAACTGCTCTCGATCAACCTGTACGAGCTCATCAAGAAGAACAAATTCATGGGATTTAGCCTACAGCTGGTCAGAAAGTTCGCCCACAGCCTCCTGCTCTGTCTCGACGGCCTCTACAAGAACAAGATCATCCATTGTGATATGAAACCGGAAAACGTTCTCCTCAAACAGCAGGGACGCAGTGGCATTAAGGTAAATGGGATCTGATGGGCACCTTCTCTAATTTATGGTATATATTCGTTTCCTCCTTTGGCGTTCTCGATTTCCACCTTGGGTTTTACTATGTGGAATACGAGGGCAATCTCAAAGTTATCATTATTTAGGTTGGTCTTATGTTTTCATAATACGTACATTGTGATTACGAAATAATCAAGTTATTTAACATATAGATTATATTAAAGGAAAACAAAATGAAAGACGCCTCCTGAACTGTAACTTGGGTAGTATTAGAATGCAAACAATATGAAATGATGAAAGGTTCAAACTCTTCTCTTTCATTCAAATACTTGCGTGATAGAATACACACAAATGGCAAAGGATAAAGCTGTCACAGAAACAGCACAGGAAAAACAGACTGTAGCGTATGTTTACATTCAGTTACCAATGTTATTGTATACTGCTGCCATTGATTTGTTAAAGGTTCTACTACCTGACGTATTTTTCCAATGGAAACAAAAATAACTTTTATAAACTTAGAATCACGCGAGGGACAGAACAAGCCAGTTGTACTTTATCAACTTTTAAAATTAAACATATGTGTGTTTATATATTTTTTATGATTCATCTACATTAGCTGTTCTCTTCTTTGTAAATCACATTTTTTACGGAGGCTTATTCTGTACATTCGTATATAGCAAGTCAAAAAGACTTTGAACTTACATAACAAGCTTATTTATATATAGAGTAGAAGGCCTAAGTGATAAGTGGGAGAAAATAAGAATAGACGATACGTGAATAAATACAGAGTACCAGAAAAACCAACAAGCATCTCTCTCTCTCTCTCTCTCTCTCTCTCTCTCTCTCTCTCTCTCTCTCTCTCTCTCTATCCTCTCTCTCCTCTATCTCTCTCTCATATATATATATATATATATATATATATATATATATTATATTAATATATATATATATATATACTATTAATTAATATAGTATATACACATATATTATGTGTGTGACATCAAAACATCAATTGGAGCAAAATACGTAAAACGCAGTGTATGCAATTAACAGACAGCTGAATAAACTATGTAAATAATTAAAAGGAAAGTGTGCTTGAATGTGCTCTCAAGCAATGGAACGGAACTCCCAGGCAGAAAGGTCATGAACACCTGGGTTGACCCAGGTTACAAAGAGCAGCACAGATACCCCGCCGAAACGAACAGCACATGGGTATTTGTACTCTTGTGAAAGTTTGCCCAACCGGTAAAGGGTATTTCAACCATAAAGGCTAAGGGTTTATTTATGAAAAAATGATATGGCAGTAAAATTGATTATATCAAGCCTGGAGAGAACTAGTCTGGGAGTAAGATTAATAGTTCATATCTTTCCATGAGTTAGTTGTTGGAAAATAGTATGGGAGGAGGACTGTTCATTCACATCCAGCCTCTGGTTAGTGTTCCTTGTGAAACGTATTGATGGAAATGAAGTGCGAGATGTTTACTTTTAAAATTAAATAAACCTGCACTGGTTTATGTGTAAATAGTACCGTATGAATACTAAAAAGAAAATTTCCTCTTAAATATTCTAAAGAAAAAAAGTACATAAAACTTAGCTTGAACATAACGTGTATGATTTTCGATCACTGTGATATGTTTGCAAGAGTTTAATTTAAAAACATATAAGTTAGAAATGTATTTTTAAATTATATTCTTGCAAACACGTCACTGTGGATTTGTTTCCATAACTTAGGCAGTGTATTATGATAACAGGTAATATTAAATTCATCATTGATGCACACTTACAGTTTTGGACATCCCTTAAAATTAATGCTATAGAGGCACTTGATTATCCAACTCGAGAATACACAAGAATATTCAGCACACAGATTATGAATAATCGACCTTCCATTTGCAGTTTTGTTTTTCTTTTGTTTTTTTAACGAAAGATTACGCCAACCGGATGTTTTGAATCCAGATTGTTGATAAATGGCTTGGTTTGTAAACAGTATTCTATATACATTCGTACCGTCCCTATGACATAAAACCAGTCCAAAGAGTTTGTCATCGAGACAGAAGAGTAAGAATAAAGCTCTTCTTTTTAGTGCTTTTGATGATGCATTGTTTACATTTTTTTAATATTTTCTTTTTTATTTCCTGGACTTTCACTTTACGGTACATAATCGTAGAAAATCATATGGTTCTTAATGAAAAATAACATAAAAAAACTGGAACAACTCTACTCTCTCTCTCTCTCTTACACACACACACACACACACACACACACACACACACACACACACACACACACACAAACAAGCTTATTGACGAATCACAATACTTTACATAATGGAAATGTTTAACGCAGCTGAAACTTGATAAGGTCTCATTTTTGTGTTAATTCAAAGTCATGGCACGAAAGAACCATTCAGTGTCAAGTGATTTGTCAATATTACTCTCTGATAGAAATCTTGACCGGCAAGATGTGAGCATTCTTTCACGTGCAATTAGGGATTCAAGCTTCAGCTTACTGCGATCTGATCGTCATGGCACTTATCAAGGTTGAGCTTATTGGAAAAGTGTAAGGGTTTGAGAGAGAGAAACAAACTTTAAGGGCTACCGATATGGGAAAATTGTGCGTGTGTGTGTGTATGTGTGTAAGAGAGGGAGAGAAAGAGAGAGACTTTACTGGGTACGGATATGGAAAAATTGTAAGATTATGTGATGTTATTTATGAGAGAGAGAGAAGAGAGTGCAACTCTCATTTCGACATTAGTGATTGTTCTTTAGCCACAACCGGCAAATTGTAAATTTCAAAAGAATTGTATGGGTTTATGTATTGCTCAATTTGATATGTCAAAACACAGTCTTAAACCACACACATACTCAAACACACATAGATATGTTGCAGATATAAGGCAACTAATGTTGCAGATATGTGGCAACTATATGATATCTGATTTTCTTCTCCATACTAGAGAGGTAAAAAAGAAAAAACTCAACTTTCTGAAATTGGAAAAGAAGTTTGGTAGAAAGTATTTTTTGAAAACTGGAACAGTGAGAGAAAGTGAAATGCAACGGAGTGATGCCGTTATATTCTGTCAAAGTGCTTGGAAGTGAGACAGTATTACCTATGTTAGTTTTTTTTTTATTAAGTTATTAATGTTTACTTCTAATTTTTTGTGAACAGCATTGTTCTTTTAATATGTTCAACCAATTTTAATGCCAGTTTGTTAATGCGTTTAGTATGTCTTTATTATTATTAGGATATTATTATTATTCATTATTTTATTTTTATTTATTTTATTTTTAATTATTAATTATTATTATTATTACTATTATTATTATCATCATCCCTGTTGCATTCTGAGGCCTGAATGTCAATTTCTCTTGTAAAGTGAAGCGGTAATCTGAGAGAGAGAGAGAGAGAGAGAGCACTAAGCTACAAAACTAGTCAGGCAACCAATGGACCCATCTCCTTTATTTTCTGTCGTGTTGCATTGATGGCAGTTGTCCTATAACTATGTTAGGAATTAACCGTGAATTAACATCGGAAAATAACATTGACAATAAAAAAAAGGAAAAGAAAGAAGACAAAGTGTTTTCATGTTGAGGCAGTAAGAGGATTCTGAATGGTCAGAGAAATGATAAATAAAAGGCGAAAGAATGCTATAATTAAACCTCTGTTCTGGCTCGTTATTCCTTGTCGTGACGCAGATAGTAGTGTGAAGATGTAACATGCATGCTGTACGGTACGCTTATCTTTTATCTTTTGTAAGAGGGAGGTTAATGTGTATAGAGAACACACACACACACACACATATAATATATATATATATATATATATATATATATATATATATATATATATATGTGTGTGTGTGTGTGTGTGTGTGTGTATGTATGTATGTACACATAGTATATATGCATAATAAAAGACCCTGAAGCACACATTTTACATGACAAAACCATATATGTACTAATTTTAGACTGACAAGACTTCATTTCTGATCACTGGTGATCAGGATTGCAGTATTGTCAATCGAGATATAATATATATATATATATATATATATATATATATATATATATATGTGTGTGTGTGTGTGTGTGTGTGTGTGTGTGTGTGTGTGTGTGTGTGTGAAAAGGCCCACAATCATAAGACATTATCTCTCGAGATATGCCCACATCCTCTCAAGGGCCCATTGTTGATAAAATAAGTCAGGGGGAATTCAGATGATGATTACGTAGTATCTTTCAGTGGTATGGTACAGTTGTAACTAGCTGTTTGGACTATGTATATGTGTGTGGATTATTATTACTATTATTATTATTATTATTATTATTATTATTCTGAACCTGAACCCTATTCATATGGAACAAGCCCACCACAGGGTCCACTGACGTGAAATTCAAGCTTCCAAAGAATATGGTGTTCATTAGGGAAGAGTAACAGGAGGTAATGTGAACTACAGAAAAGAATATATAGGTTACTGTGTTAGGGCTCTTCACCAGTCGTCGTCTGATATTTCAGATATTGCTTTGTTTTATGTATAATAATTTTATACTCTTTGGTAATCTAAACAACAGTGCAACAACAGACTTGATGATATCCTTGTGCTATTTCATTTGCACTTCCTTATTCACATAGGGGTATTGTATCTGCGTATGTTCATTGCATTCCTTAGAATATTGGTTTGCAAGTGATTAGCCGCGTACACCCAATATCTATGAAATTTGTATCACTTGAGTAAAAATAACCACAATTACACTAATTACGCGCAAATGCTGTAATTTAGATTCCACGAGCGAGTTTACAATCGTGGCAGCGTGAAGACAAGGTATTAAAAATTGGCTGTTGTATTCAAGGGATAATCAGGCGCCTTATTTTTCTCGGCGATAATGAACATCTATCTATATTTACGTGGTTCCTTCGACCGTGAAGGTATCTGCAATGGAGCATTGCGTTTGACGACGGCCATAAATCTCTGCAATCTGGATAATGAGAGTTATCGATTCTGTATATTTACAGCAGCTTTCGTATGTGTGTGTGTGTGTGTATATGTGTGTATACGTTTTGGGTGTTCTTATTAAAAGTTTATACGTATATATGGCTTGTCGAAAATCTAATTCCTTGTTGCAATGAAATGACAAACTTAACATTACTCTCTGTCACGACAGTTCCTTGTAGAGTTCAAAGGTCAAATTGAAATCGTTTTGTTGACCTCGCCTTGTTTCGAGTTCAAGGTCAGAAGATCATCAACTTCAGTAACGTTTTCAAGTCGGATTTTTCCATCATGGATTGGACATGACGTGAGTTCATCCAGTTAAAATCTACGAATATGAACAGTTCAGGAACTAAAGCTGTATCTGAGAAAATGATAGAGTTCGCCAACACCGCTACGTATATATACAAAACGTTTGTTCACAGGACATTTGTCATAATGAAGTAGTTGACTTTCCTTTGCCAACGCCTTCTTCATTCGTTATCATTTAGCCAAAGAGTCGCAGAGGGACCAGTGAGTGGCTCAGCTGCTAATTAGTTAATGCGTTCGATGAAAACGCCAAGACATGCACAAGTGCTCGCCTCGGGAAAGAGACGAGAGTCGAGGAAATAGTATAATTATTTCATTAGCTGGACTTCATCAAGTCAGGTGGCTTATTACCTGGAGAGGTCGACAACGGTATATGGAGGCTGTCACACAGCCTAACCCGAACAGTGACAAATTCGATTTGTGGCTGGTTGTGTCGGCTGTCTGGTGTGGATTTGGGTCCTCGCTTTACGTAGTAATCCATCTTTCTCACCTTAAGGGGGTCGTGCCGTCATTGCCCCTCATGTGGTGCGTTATATGCATTACTTGAACGTCTTTGCAGCGTCCCTTCGGCTCCCAATTGCAGCTCTTTCATTCATTTTACTATGCCTCCGTACATATTCTCTTCCACCGGACTTTCCACCCTCTCCGAGAGTTGTCTCAGTGCAACTGCGAGGTTTTCCTCGTGTTACACCTGTCAAACCTTCTTGGTGCCAATTTTTTTTTTATCCTTATAGGTTCTCCTCAGCTGAATGAGAGGTTGGTCAGTGAGTTTCGTAGTGCCTTGATGAAATATAAAATCAATATTGCTTTTGTTATGCTATTTCAGAAGTGCTTTAAAAATAATGCTACAATATCTAATGCAAGTTACAGGCTACTTAATGGCGGAAGATTTGCTCCAAGACACGAACTATACAGGATAAACATTGTTCTTTCCGGAAAATGGAAGGCTTGAGAATACAAAAACCCTCGTGAATGCTGGGACTGGGCGTTTGAAACAACGAGGTAATTGACGTTTCTTATGTTAACTGCAATAATTTACCCAGAGAGAGAGAGAGAGAGAGAGAGAGGAGAGAGAGAGAGAGATGAGAGAGAGAGAGAGAGAGAGAGAGAGAGATGGATGTCTCAAAGACTTTGTTATTCCATCCGAGGAGACTTTGTGTGCTCACTTATCTCTGGGGGCAGGTTTTATGTTCATTCACAGTGTTCTAATGATTTTGTCTAGCTTTCTTTTAAACTCTTCCACACTGTTGCTGTTTACAACTTCGGAGAAAGAGACACACACACACACACAGAGTTCCCATGGTGTAGAGAGAGAGAGAGAGAGAGAGTGGTATCCCATGATGTAGAGAGAGAGAGAGAGAGAGAGATCCCATGGTGTAGAGAAGAGAGAGAGAGAGAGAGAGAGAGAGAGAGAGAGGAGCCCAGAAGAGAGAGAGAGAGCGAGAGAGGAGGAAGAGAGAAGAGGAGGAGAAGAGAGAGAGATCCCATGTTGTAACGAACCCAGAGGTAGAGATGTAGAGAAGAGAGAGAGAGAGAGAGAGAGAGTGGTATCCCATGATGTAGAGAAGAGAGAGAGAGAGTGGTATCCCATGATGTAGAGAAGAGAGAGAGAGAGAGAGAGATCCCATGGTGTAGAGAGAAGAGAGAGAGAGAGAGAGAGAGATCTCATGATGTAGAGAAGAGAGAGAGAGAGAGATAGAGAGAGGACAGCTGCGGTCCAACAGCTGCATTATTTTCATTATAAGTTTCCTTGGCTGGCATTTTTCATGACTAGGGACCGCTCTGCCTGACAGATGCGAATTTTGAAGTCACGATATCTCTGCAAACCGAGATGTGGTCGTTGACTTAATCAGTGGTATATATTCAGAAGTAACTCAAAAGAGTCTAATATATCTCAGCCTCCTGTGGTGACTGGAATTCGAAATGCGAAGAACTGGGCAATTAGAGGGTTAGCGTATCTCGGTGGTATAGCACTTGGCTTGCATTTGGAAGGTCCGTGGTTGCAAGGCGGGTGTGGCCTTGACCAATCAGTGCAGCTGTGAATGGGTAGAAGCGTCAGCTGGGAGTCGAAGAGGGAGGGGACTGAGGCTTGCACCTGAACTGTATATGTGTACAATACTATATATATATATATATATCTATATATATATATATATAGATATATATATATATATATATATATATCTATATATATTATGTGTGTGCTTATAACTGTGGGTTGAACCCAGAGGAAAAGAACACGTCAGTTGCTAATGTACTAGGTATGCACTTCCTTTGACAGGTCTTTTATGGCAGAAATAGAACCTTTTATACTTGCCAAGGTATGTTCTCTTTTTCAGGAAAGTTAATCCCAATTTAGTATTGGGCTTATGTTTGTAGGTTTCCTTTTTATAGGAGTGACTACATTAACAAATACTATGATTACTGGTTAGATACATGTAAAAGCCTGAAGGAAGAAAAGGTAAATATCGGCTTTATTTATATATATATATATATATATATATATATATATATATATATCTATATATATATTAAAGATTGTGTAGTATATGAAAACACTCAAAAACAAGTGTTTTGGTGTCATTAGATAATTTCATTTCTTTACCTGAAAGCAATTTGATCGCTGTTGTTTCGGTTATCTTACCTAAGCTTTCCAGAGCTGATGGAATTTAAAAAGAACGTTTTACAGAAACGTTTCGTCAGATGCAATGAATTGAGATTGTAAACAAAGGCGGGTGTGCTGAAGAGATTAAACCATTGTTAAAGCGTGTACAGACAGTTATGGACTGAGCTTTTGTATAGTGTGTGTATTAGTATATACATATTTTATTTTATATATAACTATTGGCAAGGTGAAAATTAAAGGCCAGGCACCAAGCACTTTCGTGTATTACGTACTACACTTCTTCGGGTTACAAAGTGAAATTAAGAAATAGAGCCATGAAAAGAAAAATTCATTCAACAAATATTCAAGCCTTAGCAAGTAGTACAGAGCATTACTGTATATATATAGCACGAAAATTGAGCTTGAAGTTATTAACACAAACATTGTTGTGTATGTAAGTATGCAGTATATGGATATATATATATATATATATATATATATATATATATATATAGATATATATCTATATATATATATAATATATATATAGTTACCAACTCGCTTCTTTAAAGCCTCCAATCACTTGAGATTTGATTCGATGCCGTCAAGTTGTGTTATTCTTCGTCGTGCTTTTAGATTCATCGTCGTCAAGATTATTATGAGTTGGTTCTGTCTGTCTGTCTGTCCGTGTGTCTGTGTTTTTGCAGGATTGCCAGTTACGTGGAAAGTGTCGAATGGACTTGCACATATTCCTTTTATAACAAGACTATTATAGCTGCGTGCGTAACGCCACCTGGCGTTTTATGGCGCTGGACATAATTGGCAATCGAAGCTTCGTTCATAAACCAAAGCAGTGGTCAAGCCTTGCATTCTTTTTCTTCTTTAATTTCTTCTTCTTCTTCCCTAATGAACGCGCACTTCCATTTTTGTGAAGTTGGATAGAAGATGGACTCCTTGACACTTGAACTTTAGTGAGGTTTTGTTTGTTTGTTTTGAGTTTTGGCCAAGGGTACTCTATACCTTCCACTACTAAATTTGCATAATTTATTTGTCTGACAGAATTTTGATTGTGTAACTAAACGGTTTTATTGCTTTGGTGTGGCCAGAAGGAATCTGTAGAACAGTCGAACAGTTTTTAGCCTAAGAATACAAAGAAAAAAGTTCAATGAACTCAAGAAAACTGTTTAAAAACGGAATTCCTACTGTCACCCACTAGTTTGAGTGTCTGGTGCTTTACTAAAAAATTCAAGTCGACTTTTACGGTTATCTATAAGTTTTTATTCGTCAAGACGTCAGTGATATACACTGGGAATTCGGCAGCGGAAATTCAAAAACATCAGTCGAAAACGTCACCCGGAAATGAAGTTTTGGGCAAAAGAATAATGTAGCGTGTGAAGACAAAGACATCGGCAATTTGGTACAATCAAACGGACCGCTGCTGACAGGATGATTCTCCTCAAGGGGATGCATTCTCTCTCTCTCTCTCTCTCTCTCTCTCTCTCTCTCTCTCTCTCTCTCTCTCTCTCTCTCTCTCTCTGCAGCTGCACCGCGATAAATAAAATAGAGGCAAGATATTCGTTTCAGCGATATAGATATAGTTTATAATGGGGTTGAGCCTCTTCGTAACCTTCTCCAATAATGCTGACGTGAGAACTGAGAATCTCCAGTCGTGGTCTGACCACTTATGTAATACTAATTGCCTTGGAGACGGTCAAAATCGCATTTTTAGTATGAGCAGTCTGCCCTTCTGTGAGATGGAGGTCTGTGTGGTGGGGGATAGTGTGTTGGGATGACGTTATTTACGTTATTGTTGGAGGGAATGTGTGTTGGAGAGGAGATACTGCATGTGCGGAGCGGATGTGTCTTAAAGGTGTCAAATGAGTGTTTCTTGGGTAAAATATGAAGCGAATGTGTGGATGCCTGTATTGTTGATATATTGTCTGTGTGTGTTTGTGTGTGTAGGCGCGCGTGTCAGTGTGTGTGTGTGGGCATGTGTGTGTCAGTGTGTGTGTGTCTGTAGGCCTATGTGTGTATGTTGGGTGATGTGGGTGTGTTTGTGTTGGGGGTTTTATGGTCATGTATGGGCGGTAGGGGGCGATATAGCAGTGGTACACGTAACTATTCGGTTTGCATGCACTGTATCCTACCGGGTGTCACTATTGTATTCTTACTTGGATTTGGCGGCATTGTAAAAACGTTTAGGATCGTGGCAGACGCACGTGCCCTCTCTCTCTCTCTCTCTCTCTCTCTCTCTCTCTCTCTCTCTATATATATATATATATATATATATATATATATATATATATATATATATGAGAAAGTATAGTAACTCAGAATGTGAACTAATAGCGGTAGAATTTGAATCTGAAAAATTGGTGAACATAGTAATATATAGACCTCCTAATACTAAAGAGTTTGACTTAATAATTGAAAAATTGGATGATATATGTAGAAATCACAAGGACTGGACTATTCTCCTATCTGGTGACTTCAACTTTCCTTTCGTAGAATGGAAAGAACGAATAGGAGACTGTGGTTGTACTTATACATATAAAAAAGAGAGTAATAGTAGTGCAGAAGATAAGAGGCAATTTGAAAAGCTATTAGATATGCTACTAGAATACAACATTCAACAAATAAATCACCTGCCAACAAGAAAGGAAAATACTTTAGACCTAGTATTTGTGAACGAGATGAATTATGTTAAAGAAATAATAGTTTATAATGCGAGTATTTCAGATCGTAATGTCATAGAATTAACAGTTCATTCCAAAGCAAGTGAAAATAGAGATAAGCAAGAAATGAAAAAGTGGGAAGGATATGGAAAATACAACTTCTACAGTAAAAATATAAAATGGTCAGAAATTAATGAAGAATTAAACAAAGATTGGGATAACATTTTCGTAAGTGATGACATAAGGGTAAATACGGAGATATTATATAAAATATTGGAGAAAATAGTGGATAAATATATACCGAAGAAGAAAAGTAAACATCATTCATGCATACCAAGAGACAGAAGGATCTTGTTCCAGAAAATCAGAAAGTGGAAAAAAGGTCTTGCAAAAGAAAAAAATGCATGGAAAGTTATAGAACTAAAAAGTAAGATAGAAAATGCAGAACAAAAGATTATACAATCAAAAGAAAATGAAAAACGGGACTTGGAAGAAAAAACCCTATTAAATATCAAGCAAAACCCCAAACTATTATACTCATATGCGAAGAAGATGAATAAAAGAAGAATAGAAATAGGCCCTCTGAGAATTGAAGGGAGATTAACGAATGAAAGGAAAAAAGGAAATTTGCAACATACTGGCAGAACGATATAAGAGAGAATTCACCCCTAGAATAGATAATGAAGATAATGATATAGAAGTAAGGGACGAAAATAGTGAATATTTAGCTGACATAGAAATTAATGAAGCTGATATTGTGCAGGCAATTAATGAAATTAAAAATGGAGCTGCTGCAGGGCCGGATGGAGTCCCTGCTATTTTGTTAAAGAAAGTAGTTCATTCTATCGCAAAGCCACTTGCAATATTATTAAGACAAAGTGTAGATACAGGCAAGATTTATGATGAGCACAAATTAGCACATATCACCCCTACTTTCAAAAGTGGATCAAGACTAGAGGCAAGTAATTATAGGCCTGTGAGTCTAACATCACATATTATGAAAGTGTATGAAAGGGTAATGAAGAAAAATATTATGAAACATTTAATAAAAAATAATTTGTTTAATATAGGACAACACGGTTTCGTACCCGGAAAAAGTACACAAACCCAACTGTTAGTCCACCGTGAGAACATATTCAAAAATATGAAAAGCGGAAATGAAACAGATGTGGTTTATCTAGACTTTGCAAAAGCTTTTGACAAAGTAGACCATAATATATTAGCAAAGAAAATTAGAAAACACAATATCGTAGATAAAGTAGGAAGATGGTTAAAAGAATTTTTACACAACAGAAAACAGATAGTTATTGCAAACGATGAGAAATCGGATGAAACCAAGGTAATATCCGGTGTGCCACAAGGTACGGTGCTAGCTGCAATATTGTTTGTTATTATGATTGAAGACATAGACAGTAATGTTAAGGATTCGGTAGTGAGTAGTTTCGCTGATGACACAAGAATAAGTAGAGAAATTACTTGTGATGAAGATAGGAACGCTCTACAAAGAGACCTTAACAAAGTATATGATTGGGCAGAGGTAAATAGGATGGTATTTAACTCTGATAAATTTGAATCAATAAATTATGGAGACAGAGAAGGAAAGCTATATGCATATAGGGGACCTAATAATGAGGCAATCACAAATAAGGAAGCAGTTAAAGACCTTGGTGTGATGATGAATATAGGAACATGTTATGCAATGATCAAATAGCCATTCTGTTGGCAAAATGTAAAGCAAAAATGGGAATGTTGTTACGGCACTTCAAAACAAGAAAAGCTGAACACATGATTATGCTTTATAAAACATATGTTCGTAGTCCACTTGAATATTGCAATATGATATGGTACCCACACTATCAAAAGGATATTGCACAAATAGAGAGTGTACAAAGGTCCTTTACAGCTAGAATAGAAGAAGTTAAGGACCTAGACTACTGGGAAAGACTACAATCCTTAAAATTATATAGTCTAGAAAGGAGAAGAGAACGCTACATGATAATTCAGGCATGGAAACAGATAGAAGGAATAACAGAAAATATCATGGAACTAAAAATATCAGAAAGAGCAAGCAGAGGTAGATTAATAGTGCCCAAAACTATACCAGGAAAAATAAGGAAAGCACACAGAACATTAATCCACTACGCACCAGCATCGATAATGCAGCGTCTATTCAATGCGTTGCCAGCTCATCTGAGGAATATATCAGGAGTGAGCGTAGATGTGTTTAAGAATAAGCTCGACAAATATCTAAACTGCATCCCAGACCATCCAAGATTGGAAGATGCAAAATATACCGGAAGATGTACTAGCAACTCTCTGGTAGACATTAGAGGCGCCTCACACTGAGGGACCTGGGGCAACCCGAACGAACTGTAAGGTCTGTAAGGTAAGGTCTCTCTCTGCAGCAGACCAGAAATCTCGAGTTTGTTTCTACTTAGAAACTAGCAGCGTATTCCATATTGATGAGGGAATAATATTATTCCTTATTTGTTTTCTCCATTCGCGGACGATCTAAACTTGAACTCCTATCAAATAAGGACGTAAGAAAAATGGCCCATATTAGGCGTGTGGCTTCTTAAGGCGAGACTCAAACGCTTACTCCATAAGCAAAGGCGAGAGAAAACAACTTTGCAGGTCTTCAGTTTGTACTTGCCTCTCTCTCTCTCTCTCTCTCTCTCTCTCTCTCTCTCTCTCTCTCTCTCGTGTAAGCCTACCTGCCACTTTGTTTAAGGACTTCACGTTAAAAAACAAAACAGTTTCCCGTTGCTCAAACATAATCGTATAAAACTAACTCTCTCTCTCTCTCTCTCTCTCTCTCTCTCTGCACGGCTTCTGACTACAAGCTCATAACTTGTTTGGGGTATGTTAGGTGTCTTGTAGACAGACGAATACGACATCCTGGCCCATTCACTCGTCTTTATCGCTTTTTTGTCGTTTGCGCTTTTGTTTTTGCCGTTGTTTATGTATTGTTAACAGATGTAGCGTCGTCACCATCACAGAACAGGTGTGACTATGAGGTCTTTCAGCGCTGAAATGGAAATTGACTAATGGTTTGAAAGGTGTAACAGGAGGAAAACTTCGCAGTTGCACTATGAATCAGTTGGTCGGAGAGGGTGGAAAGTAAGACGGAAGAAAGAGAATACGAACGGAGCTACAGTAAAAGGAATGGAAGGGGTTGCAGCCGTGGGGGACGAAGGTGCGCTGCAAAGAACCTTAAGTAATGCCTACAGTGCACCGCTTGAGGTCCACTGACGGCACTAACCTTCTGCGGGGTCACTATCGCTGGTCACTATCGCTATCTGTGTTCTTGTCAACTTTCATCTGACGGAGGTTTTCTCACTCATTTCCCGTCTAAAATTCCCAAGTGGTAGAAGTCCCCAGCTTCATCCCTTCTCTACTCCTTTCCGGCACCTTCCTAGCCTCTGAACATCACATAAATAAATGCAGCGGGTCGCTAGTTACAACGACCCCTTTCATTATCTAATTTTTCACTTCTCTTCCAGTATCATCACATGCCCAAACCACCTGTCAATTTTGCCCACTTATTTTCAATTTAGCAAGACTTTTCAAAATGAGCGTCAGATTTATTACAACTTGTTGTAAAGGTACTGTTTGCAAAGTGAGCCACAACAGCTTGCTCTTATAGATTCAGTGACCGTCCCAAGATTGCTGGTGTTAATAATGCTGTTGGTATAATTACTGTTGATGGCGTTGCCATCTTAATCCTAATCACAGCAATAGCTGTTCCAGAGAAATTTCATTAGGGCCACCAATTTTCGTATTACACACACACACACACACACACTATATGTAATATCCCCTGTTCTATCAGGAAATGCCAAATCCATTATTATTATCATTAAAGATGATTAATATTAATAGATTTTCCCTCATTTTTATATTTCTCATTTATGTTACTATTATGTAAATCTTCAATATTATTATTATTATTTTGTCATTATTTTTCATTTGGGGCACGTGCCCAGGTGCCCCCATCTCCCTGGACCCGTTGGCGAATCACATGACAGCTGCACTCAAATGACCACTTACGACGATAATGATGATGACTAATTGAGAAAATTTAATGGAACAAATTGATTGTTATTATAGTGCGTGCAAAAGCAAACGTCCGTGACACTTGCTTTGTAGTTGTACAGCCAAACAAACGGAAGGTCATTTATGTTAATGACGGCCCATTATCAGATTTAAGCTGGACAAGTAGGGGAAAAGCAGAGGGAGTACTGAATAATAATAATAATAATAATAATAATAATAATAATAATAATAAGTGGCGCCGTGGAGGAGTTGGTTAGGTCGTCAATAGACTTAAGTCAAGTTAAGCAACATTGGGGCTGGTCAGTCGTTGGATGGGTGACCGCTCTCCTCGGCGTTGATTCCTTGGGAAAGGATCTTTACCATAATTTCCTCAGTCTACTCAGCTGTAAATGAGTACCTATCCCTGATGGGGTAGGGTCCAGCTATGGGTTAAATAGCAAAACTCAGCAATGATGGAAAGAAATGAAGGAATAAACGACAACGACGTAAATGGAACCTCTGGCAACAGAGGAGCCTCGTCCGGCAACCAGGTATTCAACCCAATTGTAGGGGAAGACGGTCAGGTACTTGGAGGTCGTCATCCAGCAACTGATCAAAACCACGACAGTAATCAACAGCCTGAGATTGGAGCTACAGAGGCAAAAAGGAAGAAATGGACAAGAGAAGAAAATAAGGAAATATGGAGATGCTACATCAGAAGCAACCCGACGGAGAGAGGATATAGAAGAAGATTGATCAACATCTGGAATGAGAGGAATAACACCCCCCAAACAGAGCAGAGGCTGGCAGACCAAGTAAGGAACATAAAGAAAAAGAATTGGCTCTCCCCAACAGAAAGAGAAGAACTGGAAAGGGAAATTGTCACACGACAACGAATTACACGAAGACGAACTGAGAGACGATGCCACAGAAGACGACAGGGAGGATGAAGTATCAAACAACGACACACGAAGAAACACCGACGAAGTAACAGAGAGGACGGAATGGTGGGTAGAAAAGATTAGACAATGGATGGAGCCAGATACAGAGAGAACAAAGATCCCCTCCATGAAAGCCTACAACACCAAGAAATTAAGGGAGAAAACAAGTGAGGTCACCACCAGTATCACAGAAACAAATAACTTGACATATGCAGGAGCAAGATTAGTAGCAGAACTGATGGGGATTCGAACACCAACACCACCGTCACAACCAACCCAACAGAAACCAAAACAGCAACCTCCTTGGAAAAGGCGCCTGGAAAAGCAAATCATGGTGATGAGATCTGACTTGAGTAAACTGAAAGAGATGGCAGAAAAAAGGCTAAGAAGCAAGAAAACAAGGGAGGAACTCAACGAGAAATACAAAGTACAAGAGAGGGGACTAAACAACACAATAGAAGATGTAAAACAGAGGCTTAAGGCCAAAGCACACAAGATCCAACGGTACATGAACAGGAATAAGGGATACCAACAGAACAAACTATTCGGAACCAACCAGAAAAGACTATACAGCCAACTAAGAGGGGAAGACAACCACCCAGAAATTCCTGAAGCCGAACCAAGTAAGAGACTCTGGGAAAACATATGGAGCAATCCGGTATCACACAACAAACATGCAACATGGCTCCAGGAAGTCAAGGAAGAAGAAACAGGGAGAATAAAACAAAGATTCACAGACATCACGACAGACACAGTCAGACACCAACTAAAGAAAATGCCAAACTGGAAAGCCCCAGGTCCCGATGAAGTCCATGGATACTGGCTCAAAAACTTCAAGGCCCTACACCCACGAATAGCAGAACAACTCCAGCATTGTATCTCAAATCACCAAGCACCCAAATGGATGACCACAGGAAGAACATCCTTAGTACAAAAAGACAAGAGTAAGGGAAATATAGCCAGTAACTACAGGCCTATCACCTGCCTACCAATATGTGGAAGTTACTAACAGGTATCATCAGTGAAAGGCTATACAACTACCTAGAGGAGACAAACACCATCCCCCACCAACAGAAAGGCTGCAGAAGGAAGTGTAGGGGCACAAAAGACCAGCTCCTGATAGACAAAATGGTAATGAAGAACAGTAGGAGAAGGAAAACCAACCTAAGCATGGCATGGATAGACTATAAGAAAGCCTTCGACATGATACCACACACATGGCTAATAGAATGCCTGAAAATATATGGGGCAGAGGAAAATACCATCAGCTTCCTCAAAAATACAATGTGCAACTGGAATACAATACTTACAAGCTCAGGAATAAGACTAGCAGAGGTTAATATCAGGAGAGGGATCTTCCAGGGCGACTCACTGTCCCCACTACTCTTCGTAGTAGCCATGATTCCCATGACAAAAGTACTACAGAAGATGGATGCCGGGTACCAACTCAAGAAAAGAGGCAACAAAATCAACCATCTGATGTTCATGGACGACATCAAGCTGTATGGTAAGAGCATCAAGGAAATAGATACCCTAATCCAGACTGTAAGGATTGTATCTGGGGACATCAGGATGGAGTTTGGAATAGAAAAATGCTCCTTAGTCAACTTACAAAAAGGCAAAGTAACGAGAACTGAAGGGATAAAGCTACCAGATGGGAGCAACATCAAACACATAGATGAGACAGGATACAAATACCTGGGAATAATGGAAGGAGGAGATATAAAACACCAAGAGATGAAGGACACGATCAGGAAAGAATATATGCAGAGACTCAAGGCGATACTCAAGTCAAAACTCAACGCCGGAAATATGATAAAAGCCATAAACACATGGGCAGTGCCAGTAATCAGATACAGCGCAGGAATAGTGGAATGGACGAAGGCAGAACTCCGCAGCATAGTATCAGAAAAACCATGGAAACAAATGAACCAATACACAAAGCACTACACCCAAGAGCAAATACGGACAGACTATACATAGAACGAAAGGAAGGAGGGAGAGGACTACTAAGTATAGAGGACTGTGTCAACATCGAAAACAGAGCGCTGGGGCAATATCTGAAAACCAGTGAAGACGAGTGGCTAAAGAGTGCATGGGAAGAAGGACTAATAAAAGTAGACGAAGACCCAGAAATATACAGAGACAGGAGAAAGACAGAAAGAACAGAGGACTGGCACAACAAACCAATGCACGGACAATACATGAGACAGACTAAAGAACTAGCCAGCGATGACAATTGGCAATGGCTACAGAGGGGAGAGCTAAAGAAGGAAACTGAAGGAATGATAACAGCGGCACAAGATCAGGCCCTAAGAACCAGATATGTTCAAAGTACGATAGACGGAAATAACATCTCTCCCATATGTAGGAAGTGCAATACGAAAAATGAAACCATAAACCACATAGCAAGTGAATGCCCGGCACTTGCACAGAACCAGTACAAAAAGAGGCATGATTCAGTGGCAAAAGCCCTCCACTGGAGCCTGTGCAAGAAACATCAGCTACCTTGCGTATAAGTGGTACGAGCACCAACCTGAAGGAGTGATAGAAAACGATCTGGCAAAGATCCTCTGGGACTATGGTATCAGAACGGATAGGGTGATACGTGCAAACAGACCAGACGTGACGTTGATTGACAAAGTCAAGAAGAAAGTATCACTCATTGATGTCGCAATACCATGGGACACCAGAGTTGAAGAGAAAGACAGGGAAAAAATGGATAAGTATCAAGATCTGAAAATAGAAATAAGAAGGATATGGGATATGCCAGTGGAAATCGTACCCATCATAGGAGCACTAGGCACGATCCCAAGATCCCTGAAAAGGAATCTAGAAAAACTAGAGGCTGAAGTAGCTCCAGGACTGATGCAGAAGAGTGTGATCCTAGAAACGGCACACATAGTAAGAAAAGTGATGGACTCCTAAGGAGGCAGGATGCAACCCGGAACCCCACACTATAAATACCACCCAGTCGAATTGGAGGACTGTGATAGAGCAAAAAAAAAAAAAAAATAATAATAATAATAATAAGCAGATCACACACTATAATTACTGTCGTAATTCTGGTAAGGTTTTAAAGTTTCACTAGATTTGTCCAAAAGACTATGGTCGAAGTAAAATATATATATATATATATATATATATATATATATATATATATATATATATATATATATATATATATACACACAAACAGAGCTGAAACTCAACTCGGCCTACCGTCAGAGAGAGAGAGAGAGAGAGAGAGAGAGAGAGAGAGAGAGAGAGACTGGAATGTAATAAAATACTTCTTTATAAAAGCAAACGTAAATGTGAATAGATTCACTTTGAAAGTTCATTCATAGACAAATGTCAGCGGAAATCAATCGGTCATATACCAAAAGATAATAACACACATGGAAGCAATACGAGATGCTGACGTTTTTTTTTTAGAAACTAAGTATTTAAATTCTGTTATTGGTAAATAGCAGTAACAACAGTAATGTTATAGTTGCAGTAGAGCTCATAGTGATTAGTAATATATTTTTTATCTTTTCATTCATAATACTGTATTACATCACGATAGTGTTGTTGTAATTTCATGTCATTCAGTAAATATGCGTAAACCCATAATTAATGTATATGGTAGCAAGTATTTCTATGGGATAGCAGCACTACTGACAGTTTTACATTAACGTGATGTAATAGTAAGTTCATTATTATTATTATTATTATTATTATTATTATTATTATTATTATTATTATTATTATTCAGAAATAAGCCCCATTCATATGGAACAAGCCCACAAGGGCCACTGACTCGAAATTAAATCTTACAAAGAATATTGTGTTCATTTAAAAGAAGTACAAGAAGTTAACAGGAAGAAAGAAAGAAGGAAGCTATTAGAAAAGAAAAAATAAATAAACTGCCCAATGACAATACGTAAACAATGCTGCTACAACAGAAACTGATTCCACAACATAATTTTTTTTTTTTTTTTAGCCGCTGAAATGATACGAAATGATACCAGCCCGTAACGGGCAATTTGAGACCCGCTACCCACCCGGTGTCTTTCTTAGCGCCTCTACAGTAGACAAGGAGGTGAAGAGACTGTCACCCTCCCCACCCCCACCCCCTACCTCCACCCCCACCCCGAGGGCCCACTTCTCTCAATGCCTCCCGGGGCCACAAGGAGGTATAATGTCTGGTGGCGTTTGTTACCGCTCGAAATCTCTCGCTTTTCGTTTTGTTCGATTGCGTCCTCGGCGGAGAACTGGCCACGGCATGTCCTTCGTCGGGTCGGTGTTTCAGGGTTTTGTTTTGTGTCTCGCAAGTGTTCGGGTGTGCTGACAGCTAGCTATAGTTTCATTAGCCTATCCTGATGTTTCACTGGAATGCAATCAGATGGAAAACATTCAATATATATATATATATATATCTATATATATATATAGATATATATATATATATATAAAAATATATATATATTTTTATATATAAGTGGGAGTGAGTGAGTGAGAATGTATGCAAACCACGAGGCTTTCATCTACATTTAACTATTTTTCTTACAAATACACAATATATTTCTCAAGGCTATTACTTAGAAAAGTGCATACTTAAAAGGACCGACATAAATGTCCGCCCATCTAAATCCAGCTGAAACATCTGATTATTTGCAGCATTTCTGATTTGCAATACTGACCTAAGCAACGGCATGTGCATTATTAAACATCAAGTTGTTTCCAGAACTTCTGACGAAACCTGTTCATGAGAAGATGCATTCGACGCCGATGTGAAATGATCCACCGTCTCTTGTGTAACGCCTAATAATGCATTCCTTGCCCCAGAACCGGAAGCCCTTCGGCTCAGGTGCAACAAGGGGTGAGCTAGAGTAGCAGGTGTAACAAAGAAGAAGAGATTGGGGGGGGGGGGGGGCGGTTAGGAAAGCAAGCTGTAGCAGGTATATAGTATCAACTCGAAGCAGGTGTGACAGGGTTGGAGGGTGGGGGGAGGATGGGTTATACGGTGTCCTGGGCACTGGGTTGAGGGTGAGGGAGGGAGGGAGGAAGGAGTGGCTCGATCAGCTGGTGGAGAGTTGAAGGCGCTTTCCGGTAAGGTAGCATCCGTCCCCTGGGGCCACGTTTGATCGGAAGGGCGACGAGGAGAGAGAGAGAGAGAGGGGAATATCTGTATGGATCACCCACTAAAAAAAGTAGACGCACTGATCATGAGAAGTCATCAACTGGTTTGTTACCGAACCCCAAATATATATATAGTAAATAAATGAATAAAGAAAACGCCATAATGCATTTCGATCTTACATTGTTTTGTATTGATGAAAATATACTCTTGCATGTTGAGATCACTGTGGACCGGAGCAATTCGATCCCTGCCTCTGCCTCGTATTCCGTGGAATGTTTCTTTGATACTATATAAATATTTTTATATTTTCTATTAATCCCTTGTTTACATATAATGCTTGGTCTCTTCCTCCGGTCTGGCTTTCATGTGACTGCAAGTTTTGTGTAAGTTCGGTTTAGAGTTCATTGACTGTATGCAAAGCTCTTGGAGAGAGAGAGAGAGAGAGAGAGAGAGAGAGAGAGAGAGAGAGAGAGAGAGAGAGAGAGAGAGGTGGGGGCGGGCTAATTGCCAATGCACTAGTATCATCTCATGAATATTTATTCAATGAAGGCGAGTAGCGAAAATCCCACGAAATAGCTGAGTAAAGAGAATTTAGACCTTGGGACTGGGAGGGTTCCTAGCGGATATATTGTATACCGCTGGTGATCACAAGAGTTGCCAACTGGAATGAAAGTAGTTGGGTTCGTTCAAAAGTATGTTTTCTGTACTTCACACACGCCGGGTCTTACAGTAATTCTGGTTGATTTTCATTCAATTGATATTTATGCTGACGGTAAATAATGAGTGGTCATTCTTTTTTTGATATTTGGTGTGTTTAATATTAAACACTGTTGGGTATGGTACAACTGCAGTGGGACTCGGTAGCTGCTGTTGCCGTTTAGTCGTAAGGAGTTGTATTTATGTATTTTTTTTTTTTACTTACAGCTTTGCTGTAATCAAGCCACTCATTTTCATGCTGCTGATTTTTGTGCAAAGAAATTCATAAAAGCAGCGAGACCTTGTGTCGTGTATAATGAAAACAAACTGCAGTTAATCACACGTTGTAATT
This sequence comes from Macrobrachium nipponense, assembly GCF_015104395.2. Lineage (NCBI taxonomy): Eukaryota > Metazoa > Arthropoda > Malacostraca > Decapoda > Palaemonidae > Macrobrachium > Macrobrachium nipponense. The sequence continues at coordinate 35,085,858 of NC_061092.1, read as the reverse complement.
GTAATATGGCAACTACATCTCAGACATGAACGATTTCAAGTAGTCAAAATTGAAGACAGATGATTTCGGTAGAAGGAAAGATAACAAAGTATCCAGAAATGAAGAATAGTTCATTAGCAGTTCCTTCATTACGAAGAGATAGAGAGCCTTTTACCTTATTAAGAGAAGCGTTAAAAACAAAACAAAAAGCGAATGGCAACAATGTACGTCACCTCAATTTTCATCCAATACAGGAAATGGTGAGAGACAAGAGAGAGAGAAAGAGACTGTTCCGAGTATACCTTGAAAGTATGTTCTTTGTTATTTCCTTGACTCATCCGAGATTCAATATGATTCATCGGGTCTGGACGGTATGTCTGTGACTGACCAAAGATGACTGAAAGTTTGTCGAATTTGAACCTCTCTCTCTCTCTCTCTCTCTCTCTCTCTCTCTCTCTCTCTCTCTGTCGCCTTCAGAGAAGAGGCCAACCACGTGCAGCTAAGAATTTTCGTCTCTCCTTACCAAGTGGAGCTCCCTCCTCATCTTTCTGAAACCGCGAGGGAGAATATCGTTGCTTCCTCATGTTTGGTTGAGTGGAACTTGTAGGTTTTACTCTCTCTCTCTCTCTCTCTCTCTCTCTCTCTCTCTCTCTCTCTCTCTCTCTGTAGGTTTTGATCGGTTTTTACTGGTTAGTTTTATGGCAACAGTGTTCTTCACTTTGCTATAAGAGTTATCTTAAATTTTCATAAACTTTTTTAAAGAATTTAATCTTGAAATTCCCTGTTATTCTCAACATGTTTATTTTATTATCATTCTTATTTATTCATTTATTGTTCAAGAGGTATCTGATTGTTCTCGAAGAAGTTTTTTTTTTTCTCGTTATGTACGATTTGATACGATTTGCATGATTTACAAATTACAAGATAAGAATAAAACTGCTTACAGAAGTGACTGAAAATATTTCGAAGTGCCTTATAGGCCTATAAATGTACAGTGTATATTTATGTGTATATATGTGTGTGTGTGTGAGAGAGAGAGAGATTACAACCCGCACGTATTCTTTGTTGAAAGAATGCTAATGGGACGACAGTAGACGTATTCAATAAGAAAGATTGCCCTCTAGAAACAGAAAAGGGGTGAGTTAAGATTAGTTTGTATCGAGGAGGAACGAGATAAGCCATCCACGTGCATTGCATCTCTCTCTCTCTCTCTCTCTCTCTCTCTCTCTCTCTCTCTCTCTCTCTCTCTCTCTCTCTGAAAATATCATCTTCACCTTGTCGTCTGAGGTATCCGTTTAATACTGGAGACGAGTCTGGTGTGATGTCACGTGTCTGTCACCATGTCACGCTTTCTTTGGGAAAGAGAAACTGGAGAGTGATATATGCGCTGCTGTTGGTTACATTTTTTTTTCTCTCTCTCTCTCGTTGCTGTCAATTCTTGGCCGTCGATATCACCTTTTATTTGTTTTGCAGTTGTTTCAAAATAGCATTGCGTGCATACGTCTGTTTTTGCTGTATCTTTTATTTTCGCATAGCTTAAAGAAACAAAACAAAAAAACAATGGTGCTTTAATGTTAAGTGTTCCGTTAACATGGCACGTCTTGACAATTACCAATGAATTTTGCTTATCTGGAGAATGCGTTAATTAATTTTACCTGGGGATTAACCTTCCTAATGTTGGGTTAACCTTATTTTGGGGGAGGGGTGGGGATGGATCTGTACCTTAAGAGGGAAATTAGCCAGCTTATTGGGGAAAAGTGGCTTTGCCAATTCCATGACGGAGTGACGGTGGGGGGATTACTGACTGAAGGGGTAGGGTTGGTAAGGGGTGCAGGGGAGGGTGTTGGTAGTGGGGGTTGAGTTTAAAACCGCAAAAAGCATTTATGACGGGGATGTATTCGATGTCACAGCAAATGAAACAGTCAGCCAGTAATTGATTTTTACCGGGAAATTGACGAAAGCATAACGCGTCAGAAAGACGTAGAAAAAAAAGGGAGGGGGGTGGGGTGGGGGGGCGAATTCATGAGGAGTGTCACGATCTGTGACGACTGTTCGTCAGAATCTGTGGGAATCAGTCCTTGAAATCTGAAGGTTGCTCTTGTCGGTGTGGGTGATCGCCGCCTCATTAGGCGCAGTAGCTGTAATTGCATTTCGTTCTAGCCACTTGCGCTACAGAGAGAGAGAGAGAAGAGAGAGAGAGAGAGAGAGAGAGAAGAGAATGTTTATGCCTGACGTCAGGAACAGCTGTTGAAATTCGAGGTCCTTCTTGAACGGTCAACAAACACCCGATATGCTCTTCCATGCTGTATGTTTTACTAGAGCTTATGTGCACTGCATTAATTCGAAATTGTTTGTGATATATAGGTATGGCTTCAGGTAATGCGCTTGTTTGTCTTTGTAACGACATATTCGCACGTACATTAGATGTTAAAACACGGCTCACACGTGTAAATGTGGTTTCGTGCGCGCAGCACACATACACATAATATCACGAATGGATTCCTATCCTACACTACATATACAAAAAATTAGTTGTTTAGATACGCAGTTAACACGTATATTTATGAGTATAATACACATACATACATCCATACACCATTACGGCTTTGCAAGATGAAGGGGGTTGAGGGGGGTGGGGGTGGGGTGTGTGAATTGGGTTGGAAGCAGCCAGCGTATAACCCAGTTCCCCCAGTGGTACCCGTCCGCGGTTCCTCTGTGTCAGATGCCGACTGCTACTACGCGAAATGACGTTGATAAGTAGTATTTTGTTAGTTTTATATATTATTAGTAGTGGTAGTATTAACCATGAATGAAATCGGAAGCAGCGGAGGAATTAGGACAACTTATCCTCAGCCTTTGAAAGGAAGAAAAAGACAGCATCAGAAGGTTAGACAAAGTGCTTTAAAAGTCAATAGCATTGCAGCAGCAATAATATACAATTATGTATGCTTAAATGAAAGGTTACTTATTATTATTATTATATTATTATTATTATTATTATTATTATTATTACATTGGTAGTAGGCCCTCTTTCAAACATGTACTGTTGACTGTTATTGCTGCATCAGCTGCAGTCAGTTTACGTAGAGATTTCTCTATTTTTGTAATAACTTATTTTTCATTTATTAGATAAACAGAGACAGCTCTTTATAGACTGAATGTAGCTGATGCAAAAATAACATTCAGTACTACTACTACTACTACTTATTATTATTATTATTATTATTATTATTATATTATTATTATTATTATTATTATTATTATTGTTGTGTGACAGATTTCACTCTTGCAGAACATATTATGACCTCATTTTATGAAATGATCGTGTTTTCGTATTGAAATACGAATTTTGAACGAAATCCTATGCAGCTATGTAGTATCACTTTCGACATGACTGTACTGCAAGTAGAAACGTATTTGTAATATTCGAATGGCATCCCAATGGTTGTCAATTGTTTAAAACTGGTTTAAATTCATGGTCCCGTTAAGTAAATCCGGGATAAGGTGCTAAGACCGCTTTTTTTTTTCCTGTCTAAATCGTGTCCGTTACGTGAATTCAATTTCCTGTCACCCGGAAACGGCGCTGTTCTTGAAGAATGTAGCTCTCTCAAAGCCTCCTTGAGGTTTTGTGACGTCTTGTTAATAAATTTCAAGTACAGGAAGTGTTTCCTCATTAACACACACACACACACGCACACACACAAAGACACACACACGCACACACAGACACACACACACATATTTATAATGCCGTGTCTCTTAATGGTTTGTTCCAGGGAGAAAAAAAAAGACAATAACTACTTTCACGTTCATCTTACAATTGCTGGATCAATAATGTAGCTACAATAGAGAACTTCCACGCTATTAACTACGAATACAGCTAAACATACGTTCATCACATATGTACGCATCTACACTAGTATGTGTATGTGCGTGCGTGTGCGCGTGCGCGTGTATTGGTCTTATCACAAACTGTAAGTGAAGGGCATTTATATGACCAATAGACTAAATTGCTGGCACTGAGTTGTTACAGTTGTGTATTTTCGGAATTGGTGTGAAGTAGCCTAATCATGTGTTATTCCTCTCTCTCTCTCTCTCTCGGAATTGGTGTGAAGTAGCCTAATCATGTGTTTATCCCCCCCCCCTCTCTCTCTCTCTCTCTCTCTCTCTCTCTCTCTCTCTCTCTCTCTCTCTCAGAAGCAGAAAGTTTTGAAATTATCAACTAAATTAGAAGACGACACACGCACACACACGCATTATATAAGTGGTTCCATCGAGCTTTACTGCTTATGGCGTGATCACAACTCGGCCATCTACCTCTCCTGCCGCCACACACTGTACGCGTAATGTGAACGCAATCACGCACATTGCCCGTGTGGTCCGCGTAGCTTCTGAAAGCAGCTAATCTAATTTGCAGTCCTTATAGCCTACTCGAGAGAACTTACTAATGTATAAATTAGGTAGAAATTAGTCCGTATGACTTTAGAAGTCAGGTAGAAATGAGTTCGTATTTATTCAAAATTAGGTAGAAATTAGTTCGTAGTAATCTAGAAGTCAGACAGAAATTGGTTCGTATGAATTTAGAAATTAAGTAGAAATTAATTCGTACTAATATCTATATTAGTTTGTACTAATATAGAAATTGGGTAGAAATTAGTTTGAACTAATTTAGGAATTAGGCTGTACTAATATAGAAATCAGGTAGAAATTTGTTCTTACTAATATAGAAATCAGGTAGAAATTAGTTTGTACTAATATAGGAACTGGGTAGAAATTAGTTTGAACTAATTTAGAAATTAGGTAGAAATTAGGTTGTACTAGTATAGAAATCAGGTAGAAATTAGTTCGTACTGATACAGAAATCAGGTAGAAATTAGTTTGGCCACCAACCGACAACACAGAGTAATAACAACAACAACGCTTCAGAAAAGAAAGTGAAGCTGAACATGGAATCTGTTGACAGCACTTTGGCGCGCTTATGATTTCTTGCTCACTCGTCTGTTGCGAAACTTCCATGTTGGTTTTTTTTTTCACGCTTTTGGCTTTGTATGTGATTCTTGCCCAGTGACCCAGATATCTATTTGATTACACAGCCCCCCACCCCCCCTGCTCCCTTTCTCCACCCCACTCCCCGGGATCGGTGGTGTGTTCAAAGCCGTTAATGGGAATTAGACAAGGAACAAGTGATGCAGAGAAACCACCCCTCTCCCAACCCCTACCCAAAGAATCGGTGGTGTGTTTAAGACTGTTCCCCCATAGAATTATTTTTCTAAAGCTCTTAATAAGTTCCAAAGGGAATTACCGGTGCATAGACTATACGAAGCTGTTAGGCCTAATCAGAATTCATTTGGGATTCGGAGAGTGATATTAATTATTATCGTAATTATAAACCGCGTACGGTAGCTTTTCTTATTTTTATTGCAAGTCCTTCCATTATATCAGTCATCTGAATTTCCTCCCCTATAAAATTAATGATGTAGCCGCATTCTGTTGGATTAAATGGCCTGCTGCACAGTTCTGGGCGTTTGTCTGATTACTGACTTGTTTGTTTTCTTGTTCATTAATCTCAAAGGGATTATCGCCACTATGAATCTCCAGTGGACGATTGTTAAAATTTAAAGGTACTTTTCACTCTACTTTTCACTCTACAAAGGCCTATCCTAGACCTTGTACTAATGCTTCCCATCTCCACATTTATCTCTCAGTTCTTAAACCGCAATACTGCACAAACAATACATTGCTACCACTCTCAAGTTCTTTCTTTCTCTTGAATCCAGCATCCACATTTCACTTCCTTAAAGGGAAATTGGCTCAGCCATCCCTTCATACATTCTGACCTTGGCTTCCGTCAACACTGCATATTACTTCCAATCTTCTTCCCCACATCCTGGTGCTTTCTTGCTTCACTTGGTGTGTGACTCACCTGTTATCATCTTGAATATGTATTCACAAATACTCATAAGAATTTGACACTCGAATTATTTCGCTGTTAGAACTAACATTCATTGCTCTGGTTTTTTCCCCGGATGTCCTCTTAACCTGTAGTTTTTCCGATTTATTTCAACTAGAAATGTATATTGCGTTTGACTGTGTTTTTGTATGCGTGTGTATTCACAAGCATTGGTCTCTCTCTCTCTCTCTCTCTCTCTCTCTCTCTTTCATCCCGTGTGTGTGTGTGTGTGTGTGTGTGTGTGTCTAATCCTTCTGACAGGTTCCCGTAATCACCCAATCACAAACACGTCAGAACTGGATTTCAGGCAGACCTCACCTCATGAGCCTTTGCTGGACATTCCAATATCATGCATTGTGCGATGTTCACTCTAAACATTTTCATTTCTTACCATCATACAAACGTTGATGTGTATTGTAAAGAGGTCCGTGCAATTCAAAATGAAATTACATATTGAATGTAAGCCCAGGAGCCCGTCCAGAATTTCAATGCCACTTCTAAAATAGGTGAGCGGAGGGATTTTATATTTAGCCCGACTTGAAGGCTCGGTCATTTCGTCGACGCCTTCCGGTGTGAGAAATTCAATTTTGAAAGGCTTGTCAGGCTGTTGAGGGTCTGGCCTGCCAATATAGAAAAGAAAAAAGGAAAGAAATAAAAAGGATAAGTAAATGGGAAGAAGAGGGAAAGGCCAATTTTTTTTTTTTTTGGGGGGGGGATAGTCTTATGTTTTTACGCTTACCTCTTAGTTTGGTTTCGATGATTACCTCCTCGAGGCCCTCCCTATTTTGAGGTTATATATTTTGACGGAGAGAGGGAAAGAATCTAATTAAATAAAATCTCCTTCTTTTGGTAAAAGGGTTGTGGATTGCCTCGTCTAGGTCTACGGCATGCACACACATATACAAATATGTGTGTGTGTGTGTTTGTAGTTGTGCCACGGTCGACGTAAGTGAGGCTTTAAGCTACTAAAACTCAAAAGAATTTGAGAAAAAGTCTTACAAAATGTACTTAGGTCCACAGGTAGTCTACCCAGACAGTAATTTTGGCTCTGTTGCAATGCTGTTTCCCACAGTCTTCTGTATGTTCTTTGTTGAAGACAGTATAAATAAATATGTTGAATAGTGGAATATGTATTTAGGTCTTGAAAGCTAGATAGAATGAAATTGGAAAATAAGATTTAAGTCAGCGGCCAAGCACTAGGACCTAAGAGGTCATTCGGCGCTGAAAGGAAAATTGAGAATAAAATAGGTCGTAAAGGTGTAACAACAGGAAAACCTCTCGGTTGCATTATGAAACAATTGATAGGCGAGGGTCGAAAGCAAGATAGAAGAAAGAGAATATTAACGGAGGTATAGTAAAAGGAGTGAAAGGCGTTGCAACAAGGGCCCGAACAGACGCTGCTAAGACCCTTAATGCTTACATTGCACTGCATGAGGTGCGCTGATGCCACTACCCCCTACGTTACGTGGGCTAAATAAAATGACAATGAAATTAAAGTAGAAAGGCTGACAGCGCGTTAGGCCTATTTCTGTATTACGTAGGCTACGGTCTTCAAGAAGTGCACTAAAGCCTACGTTTAAATTGTATATAGGCGTTTCAGTACTTTAATATAAATAAACAGTAAATAAAAAGCTGTAAAGAAAACATACGGATGAGGCACCTGCTGGCATGACCATCCCATTTCAGAAAGTGCGGTGGAGAAATTTCGCTAGACATACCCTCACGTTATGCAGTGGTCTCGTCAGACTCTACATGGCTAACGGCTTTAAATAAACCTATACATTTGAATTTTCCACTTATGTAGGCCTATTCTTGCTTCCCCCGTGCTATTATTATACACGTATAATGAACGAGGAGCAGGGATTTATAGGCGTAGGAATTTAATAATGACCAAGTTACTGCAGACACCCCCGGCCGTTCCCATGGCAACACCGAGATATTCGGTGCAGTGTCAAGTCTGGCTTCAGGAGTAAAGATCCTCTTTGCGTGGCTCTTTCCTTTTGATTGTCCATTTTTTACACATTTTCTTTCGTTTTTCATCATGTTACTTCTTTCTCCATTCTTATTTCTTATGTCACTTTTTATGATAATTGGATTTTCTTTATCGTCGTCATGTAGTAGTATTTTTCGATTTTTAGTTTTCTGTAAAAGACTGACAGACTGTCTGTCTGCCAAATATTGTAAACTACTTAGAGTAAAAGGCTACAAATTGGTATGTTGATCATCCACCTTCCGATCATCTAACATCAAATTGCAGCCCTTTAGCCTCAGTAGTTTTTATTTCTTATTTTTTTTTTTAAGGTTACAGGTAGTAGTAATCGTACGCCTGGCAAGATATAGGACAGGCCACCACCGGGCCGAGGTTAAGTTTCATGGGCGGCCTCGGCTCATACAGCATTATACAGAGACCACTGAAAGGTAGATCTGTTTTCGGAGGTCTTGATTATACTCTGTACAGAAAACTCGATTGCGCCTAAGATGCTTTGGCGTTTTTTTATTTTTTTTAATTTATTTTATTTTGCTGCTTGGGATCTGACATCGATGTGTGTGTGTGTGTGTGTGTGTGAGAGAGAGAGAGAGAGAGAGAGAGAGAGAGAGAGAGAGGCTACCCTTATATTTCCGGAAATTGTTATCCTTCTCTAGAAGGGCGTATCTCTCTCTCTCTCTCTCTCTCTCTCTCTCTCTCTCTCTCTGTGTGTGTGTGTGTGTGTGTGTGTGTGTGTGTTAGATGCCCGAACTCTAGACGAACTATTCATTAGGAAAGCCACCTCTGAAACTATTTAGGCCTACCATATTCAAACTTATAAGTTACCAACAGCCTCAGCATCGAGTTTGATTTACTTATCAGCCTAGACTTAAAAGTCTTTAGTTGCTTGTTGGTATTATTGTGATTGAATTGGTATTGTAGTTATTGATAACGTTATTTTTCTGGAACGAACAAGGAACAAGGAAGAGAGCTCACGTCAAATGAATACGACACAGGAAGTGACGATGAGACTAACGGAAGCAAAAAGAAACAGTGTGTGTGACGGGAAAAGCTGGTAGCGAGGCACCCCACAACAACCTCACACCCCACCCCCTTTCCTCCCCACTACCCTCCCCTATTCCCTCTTCCCTCCATTCCAACCACATCCTAACTTCCCCAGGACCCCTCCCCACCTCCCAGGAATCCCATTCCCCACCCAGCGTCCTCCCCAAAGTTTGACTGTAGACTTAAAAGTACTTCCTTAAAATGAATCGCAAGAAAAAGTAATCTTTCTATTAAGTACAGATTGTTGTGTTTCCAACCAGGGAGAAATAAGTAGTGGTTCGATTGCTGTGGGTCGCAGCCAAGGTAGAGGAGGGTACAGGTACACGGCTATAATAGAAGCCTCATCCCTAAGAAACCTTTTAAAGTCACCCTTTCAAAGAGTAGTTGAATTGTAGGATCAAATGAAATTTTGATAGTATCAACATTATATATATATATATATATATATATATATATATATATATATATATATATATATATATAAACACACAGACACACACTGTAAAGTCACAGACGCTCGATAAAGGTAATTTTCTGCTGGTGTGGAAGAACGGCGTGGACATAGAACCAGGTAGAGAGGAGAGAGAGAGAGAGAGAGAGAGAGAGAGAGAGAGAGAGAGACCTGGCCAGGCGGGGGAACTTGGACCCGTATGTGTCTCGTCTTTAAGGTTGATGACGTCATTGGAGCTTTTTTTTTTTATTTAACTGAGGAGACCGTGGATCCTTTTACGGTATGCATATACATACACAAAAGGGGGTAGGGAGAGGGAGAATATATCACTTCCCCCGGGGGGTGGATATCATTTTTAATTAGGTGATAGTAGTACATGTCTCAAAGTGGTAAAATCATTGTTTTGGTCAGCATGGGTACAATGTGCTTAGGAGAGAGATATGGCGGGGGGGGGGGGGGGGGGGAAAAGATGTTAATGAAGAGTATGATGTAATGGAAGTTTTATGCAAGGGGTCTTATCCTTGAATTTTGAAAGTAAAGGGTGAAGGAGTGATATATATAAATATATGTGTGTGTATTGTGTCTGAATACGTCTTCTTGAGACTTTATAAAGGCAAGTTAAAATTTCCGGCAATTAAATATTTGTTAGCAAGAAAATACATGACAGATTAAGTATGCAAAAATCCGCTAACGGTAAGGACAGCAGAGAGAGAGAGAGAGAGAGAGAGAGAGAGAGAGAGAGAGAGAGAGAGAGAGAAACCGCAGGGCTGGACCTCTGTCTACCCACCGGTGGCTCAAAACCTCAAGATTCCAAGAACTGGGGTTGCCGTAACAAAGAAGGGGGTTATTGTGGGGCGGGGGGAATGGGGGGGACATTCGGTGGCTGGGGAGAGACAACAAAAGTAAGAGGAGGAGGCCTACTCTCAGCCCATTGGGTCTAAGGGAAAGTCACAGGATCGTATATTGAATGGAAAGACAGGCCTGCTTTTACATCATCTCTTCTGGCCCATATTTCTGAAAATTCTCTCTCTCTCTCTCTCTCTCTCTCTCTCTCCTCTCTCTCTCTCTCTCTCTCTCAGAGGAAAATACGGCAAGGAATTGCAAGGCACAAAGTAAATCGCGTGGTAGGCTTAAGTGGTTGTGGTGACTAACATTTTTTAGATGATATCATGGAATTTCCATGGAAGCTGTTAAACAGACCATGTGCGTCTGTAAACCGACATTCTCATTCCAAGAAAAGAGTGAAAATGACGCCGGTTTTGGGTCCAGTTCAACTAATCAAAAATGATGAGCCAAATCTGACGTCAACCTGAGATGAGGGATGCCGGCGATACAGCGTTGCCACGTGTGCGGGAGATCATCGTGTAATTTGCCCCAAAATTTTCAAGATAAGTCTAGCCGTGCTCTATCCTCTGGTTTAGTGGAAATCTTCATTTTGGGGGCCTCATTTGGTAGAGTACATAATGGAGGAAACGGAAGAATGTTTTGGAGAAAACTGGAAGGAAGGCACATAGGGGAAACTAGCAGTGCGATGGCTGAGCCGGGGAGGCTCGATAGGAAACCTTGGAGGTTGGGGGGATTGTTGAGGGAGGGGGTTTAGGAGGGAGAAAGGAGACCGTTGGAGGAAGGGCGAGGAGGGGAGAGGGGGGATATTGGAGGGGATGTCTGAAGATCTCAGCAGTGTTGCCATATCAAAAGAGGTGTTGCTGTTTGTTGCTCGGTATGCTTTTCTTGTCGTGGAGGTTAATGCGATGTGGGACAGTACTCGAGTTTTTATTTAAATAATGTATATTATTATATACACATATATATAATGTATTTTTAGTGTAAATCAACTGCTGGCATTATTTGACCGTGAATGATGGTTTGATTATGAGCGATATGACGGGTTAATTAGCGAGTGATTATTCACGCTTTCTAAGCATCGTAAATGTAATGCTGATGAAGGGAGAGGAAATACGGGAGAGCGAACAAGGAAAAGCGAAAAATGTCTGTGTAGAGAGAGAGAGAGAGAGAGAGAGAGAGAGAGAGAGAGAGAGGCTGTGGGTGGAATATCATTGCTTCAAAGTATATGTGTATGAAATGTATAATTTTGTTTAGAGATTCAGCACATAAATATGTTTTGCAATTATGCAATGACATTCAAATACGATTCCAGTCAGATTTAGTAATTCCTGGAATGTGTTCCAGATCTAAGCCCCGCCCACTTCTCATGTTTTACCCTCCCCCCCCTTGCACCTTTTAGTGTTATATTCCAACCCCCCCCCCCCCTCAACAACTATACCCCTCTTTCTATGTGTTACGTTGCAAACGAGGGGGTTCCAGATCCCCCTTGTGTCATATTCCAGCGGCTTTCCCCTTTTGTGTCCCGGACCCTCCCTTTGCCGACATCCATTTCCAGCCTTTTTCCAGACCTCTATCTCTGATGAAATATTAAATCGTCGGTGACATTTCAAAGCCTTACGACGAAGTTGCATATTTAACGCGTAGGCCTAATCAAGTGTGGGCAGACAGCGTCAGGAAGGTTTTACCCTGGAATTGATGAAATGGAAAGGGAAAGCACTGACGTTTGATATCTCTCTCTCTCTCTCTCTCTCTCTCTCTCTCTCTCTCTCTCTCTCTCTTTCTTAATGGAAAGATTCTAGGTAAAGAAAGATTGGAAACAAGGAAGCTAAAAAGGAGTACCAAGGCATGGTAGAAGTAGTGGGGTAGAGTTACAGAAGTTTGTTTGTGTATGTAGACTACGTAAGTATTTTGACATTGTATGCAGTTAATGTATACTTGTATGCATGAATGTGCGCAATTCTGGAAAAGTTTTATAGTCTAAGTGCTGCTGATAATATATATATATATATATATATATATATATATATATAATATATATATGTGTGTGTGTGTGTGTGTGTGTGTGTGTATACATATATTTATTCTTACATATATGGATGCTTTGTTAAAAACAAATTCTCTAGATAAAAGTTATTTCTGAGCAATTACATGGGAACGTCCAGATGGCCTGAAGAGCTGGTTGTTAAAGAAGGAAAAGTAAAAGATCTCTTTAGTGACGAACATAATTGAGCATTTAAGTAATTCATGGAACATAATGAGCGACAGGTACTAAATTTATCAACGACTTTTTTTTTTACTTATGTTAATAGTCGTTGCCTTTAAATTAAATGTCATTTGATGCTCTTTGCGTACATGGGAAACGTTATCGTTAAAATACTGTATGTGGTAGCACATACACATACGTACAATAAATATTATATATATATATATATATTATATATTATATATATATGTGTGTCGTGTGTGTGTGTGTGTGTGTGTGTGTGAGAAGTTTATCATTCCCTCATAGTGCTACAGACACGCACAAAAGCAACCATGCTTTGTGAATTTCAACAGAAAAGGGATCTTGAAACCATTCTGTCTGGAACTTGGATGAGATCACAGCCGTTTCGAAATGTCAGCTCCATTCTCTCTCTCTCTCTCTCTCTCTCTCTCTCTCTCTCTCTCTCTCTCTCTCTCTCTCTCAAGAGATGAAAGTTGCTGGTATGATGACTAAGGCGTAATTAAAGACGAGAGAGAGAGAGAGAGAGAGAGAGAGAGAGAGAGAGAGAGAGAGAGAATCAGTTTTACTCGAATTAAAACATATTCTAGACATATTCTTTAGGCTTATATATGAACAGTTTTTTAAAGTTGTGCTCATTTTCGATTTTTTTTCTTCAACTTCAAAGTTTACATCATGACGGAATTAAAGTGCTGTCATTTTTTTCTTTTTGTGTTTTATTTTTTTACAGTATGACATAGGAAGAGTTTTGTATTTGGTTTTATACTGTATTTTCATCAGTTGAAAATACAGTATAAAACCAAATACAAAACGTTACAAGAAAAGTCAGCTCTACGTTGTTTAGGTAATAGAAAGGTTGCTTGTTAATCTGTTATATAATAACGGTACCAATTCAAAAGCTTTAAACTCAGACCGTGGAAAAATAATTACGAACTTTTCTGAAATATTGATAAATATTTACATTTGTACCAATTTATTATATACCCAGGAAAATAATTACGAACTTTTCCTGAAATTTTAATCAATATATTTACACCAATTTACTATAGACCGACGAAAATAATTACGAGCTTTTCTTGTAATATTAATTAATATATTTACACCAATTTACTATAGACTGAGGAAAATAATTACGAACTTTATTTGTAATAATAATAAACATATTTACACCAATTTATTATAAACCAAGGAAAATAATTACGAACTTTTCTTATAATATTAATAAATATGTTTACACTAATTTACTATAGACCCAGGAAAATAATTACGAAATTTCTCGTAATAATGATAAACACATTTACAGCAATTTATTATAAACCAAGGAAAATAATTACGAACTTTTCTTGTAATATTAATGAATATACTTACACCAATTTACTATAGACCGAGGAAAATAATTGCCAACTTTCCTTGCAACAATGATAAACACATTTACAACAATTTACTATAGGCCGGGGAAAATAATTAAGAACTGTACCAGAATTATTATAATTATTATTATTATTATTATTATTATTATTATTATTATTATTATTAAACTGAAATACGAAACACAATTCATAAACTATTCATCAATGGCATCTTTCACACAAGAAGAAGAAGAAGAAGAAAGAGCTCTTCCAGAAACCGGTCCTGTGAAAGTCAACGTTCGTTCGAGTTCACGCTGGAAGGGTGAAAAATAACAGAGTGAAAAAAAAAAGAAAATATGAGTACACGCTCTTCTTCGATATGTATGTCAGGCAGTAGGCCATCAGCCAACCCTCCTGCAGGTCAGAGTATGTAAGAGAGTATGTAACCGTCATGCTTCCTTGTTTTTGTTTATTTATTTATTTTTTATTTTGGTATATATTGTTGGTCCATGAAGTTTATTTATTTTTTTCCATCAAAGCTCTTTCTCTTTCTTGCATGCTTTGCTTTTATTGCTCCTTTTCTTTCTTTTTGTTCAGGTTCACTCTAAGTTTTTCGTATTTCTTTCAATTTCACTCTTAGATTTATTTCTTCTCTTATTTGTTTGATTTTCTCTCTTTATGTTTTTTCTGTCCTATTTGCCCCATTTTTTTCGTTAGGCTTCCATATATGCTTTATTTTCACTCTTAGTATGTCTCCTTTACTTGTTTCTTGTTTACTCTGGTATTCTCTTATTTGTTTAATTTTTACTCTCTCTCTCTCTCTCTCTCTCTCTCTCTCTCTCTCTCTCTCTCTCTCTCATTTTCACTTCGTCTTGTCTGTCTCTCTTGCTTAATTTTCACTCTTGGTCTTCCTAACCCCCACTTTCACTTCTGGTCTTTCTTGCTTGATTTTTATCCTGTCATCTTTCTTGCTTCATTTTTACTCCCGGAATATCCTACTTGCTTCAGTTTCTTGATTTTTCTGTAGTTTTCGGCCTAGGTTCGAACCGTATCTGTTGGTTTTGTGTAGGCCTATGATAAACCGGAGTCTTAAAAAGGTAGGTCCCTAAACCGTGGTCTAGGCAAGGTCTTGGGGTCTATAGGTCTGTTTAAGTGGATCTTCATACGGAAATTAGACGACATAGGCCTACCGGGTGTCGAATTTTAGGCCTACGCAGAGTAAAGTGAGTAAATATTCCTGTTGTGCCTGTAAAATGTGCACAGTGTTTGTGACACATTCAGCGAGAGGAACGTGTATGGTAATAATAATAATAATAATAATAATAATAATAATAATAATACTGACTTTTCTCCAATTTGTAGTAATTGACAATATAAATGTGGCAGTGTCCTTTTGTTATATTCTAAAAAATATCACCATTTATTTAGGGAAACTGCTTAGTGGCAACGCATGTTAGACTAATAATAATAATAATAACAATAATAATAATAAAAAAACCCTCAGAATTAAATTAATAACGAAACCTCCTCGTGCCTCCATTCTCATTTTTCCTCAAGAAGAATGTTTGGGGTTAGGGTGCCGTTTGGGGGTGGGGAGGGCGAGAACCAAGGAGGAAAGGCTATATATATATATAGGAAGCTCCTCCTGGTGTCATGTTTCGTAGGGTAGAAATATCTTCCTTTTTTCTTCTTCTTCAGGCATCGTCTTTAGAGGAAAATGAGAGGAGGGGGGAACTCTCTCTCTCTCTCTGCCATGTGGGTGAGGGTGTAAAAGTTACCGGAAGCCAAGCCGTTTCAGTTATGTTTTCTGTCTAATTCCACTTTAGTTTTGGTGACCCAAACAGGGAAGTTGTGTGCCTGGAGCTTACTCGGCTGCCATAGGTCGCTGCAACAGGGCCGCAGCAGACGGGCTAGCAACGTCATCCCAAGGAGATTTGCCGAAAATAGGAATTTCAAGTTATATATATATATATATATATATATATATATATATATATATATATATATATATATATATAGTTTAATTATTTCTTTTCTAATATCTTGGTAGGAGAAATAAATATTAAATAAACCTTTCCTCTTTAGTTCTCTCAATAATCCTTGATGCAAAATTTTATATATATATATATATATATATATATATATATATATATATATATATATATAATATATATATATAAAACAAATCTGCATCGATGATTATCGAGAGAACTAAAGAGAAAAAGGTTATGTAGTATTTTATTCTCCTACCAAGAAAATAATTAGAAAGGGAATGATTACGAAAATTAATTAGAGATCAAATTAATTCTGAGATGCTACAGATTTAATATTCCCATGGGAACTAAACCTTGCTATAATATGCAATTCGCTCTACCTCGGAATTAATATATATATATATATATATATATATATATAATATATAATTTATATGTATATATGTGTGATTAGAAGGCTTAGTATAATCCGAGACATGGTGTACACACATAGCCAAATAACGCCTGTACTTGGAGGCGTAATTGGCATGAATATTCAGGCCTTAAGCCTAAGGATTAAGACGACCGTTATGATGAATTATAAAGGCCTGCCTACGTCTGTCGGTGGAGGGAAGGAAATTGGACTGTGGGAGGGTCCCCCCCCTCTCTCTCTCTCTCTCTCTCTCTCTCTCTCTCTCTCTCTCTCTCTCTATCTTGACCTTCCACGTGAGAATGAGAGAAAAAAGACCTATAGATTTATTCCACCTCTTTCCCTCTGTATTTTCAAGAGAGAGAGAGAGAATCTGTAGATGTATTCCACCTCTATTATTATTATTACTACTACTACTTAGTGGCGTTGGATGGGGCTCGAGTTGACTAGGCCTAACGTCATTTGCAAAAGACGATGGACAGTAGCCATAATATTGTTGGCTCTGGTGGCCGTTTCTATCCCTCAGGGGAAATAACAACATATGGAAAGCTCTCTCTCTCTCTCTCTCTCTCTCTCTCTCTCTCTCTCTCTCTCTCTCTCTCTCTCGGGAACTGAATCAAATTTAGGTTGGCAGTTCCGCATCCCTGATTGTGATTGTGTCAGTTCGTTAATTTGACTTCTTGCTATAACAACACTGTAGTGAATTACTGCTAATTATCGTTCGGTCAGTTTGGCACTGTTACAGAGGACTAGAAATGGAGCCCAAAAACAAATCTTCGGCCCATAGCTGCTCCCGTTTTTTTTTTTTTTCACCTATTCACCATAGCGTCTCAGTGGAGTGCGTGGTTGGTCTGGTGTTGGCGTGCCACCCCGGTGGCCGCGAGTTCGATTCTCGGCCATTCCATTGAGGCGTGAGAGAAGTATATTTCTGGTGATAGAAGTTCACTCTCGACGTAGTTCGGAAGTCACGTAAAGCCGTTGGTCCCGTTGCTGAATAACCACTGGTTCCATGCAACGTAAAAACACCATACAAAGAAACAAAAAAACCTATTTACCTGAACCCTTTACTTGCCTTTATTGCCAAATCTTCACAAATCGGATTTTATCTCTTAGTTCGCCATATTTTTTTCCTCTAAGCCGTCATCATCAGAGTACATATATGTCGAACAAATTGTCACTTCATTTGTATGTTAACTTACTCTCGTCATATCCTGTATGAAGGTAGTTGCCTACCAGAGGACGTAAGAGAACGTATATCTCTCTCATTTTGTATTGAACAGTCTCCACGAAGATGCTGGACAATTGGAACTTGAAGAGTTCTAGCAGAAATGCAACGCAATTCTACCCTAGAATAATCCTTGTCATTAAATCATTTACTTGCATATTTATTTATTGATTGGTTATTTATGTTTTCAAATGATAGTCTCGTCTTTCTGTATTTCTTATTACCTTCTGTCACATCCTTCAAATGAACGCCATATTATTTGAAAGCTTCAGTGTCTCCTGCGGGCTTGCTCCACATGAATAGATTCATGCTCTGAATAATAATAATAATAATAATAATAATAATAATAATAGCGTGAGGCACTAAAATGAAGAATTTAGCAGTGATGGAAATATAAATATATATAAACATATACACTAACGAAAGCTTTCGAGAACCTGCTCGATACTCCTCAATCTTTGTACGTATACCTATGTCCTATGTATTTAGTTACACCACTGTGAACGTATTCGCCAGTAATAATAATAATAATAATGAAATATAGATGACAGATTAACGCACTTACCTAGAGAGAATTTTATGCGATTTATGCGGGATTTTGAAAAATCTCCTGTGGCCCCTTTGGAGTCATTTAACGACAAGAGAAACTGTAGTAAGTGTGCCTCGTAAGTGTCGCGATCACCTTCGGAGTGCTCCAAAAGCCACCTCCAGCCAAGCAGCAGAGGATTACCGAGGTTCCCTTTTGTCTGTGAGTAGGAGGCCAACAGCCCGGGGCTGCGCATAGTAGTAGTAGGTGTGGGGTGTTCATAAATTTCGTTGTTGCTTAGGTCGCGTCCTAAAGCTACCGTTTTTCGGTGCTTACTCACGGGGATTAGTGTCCTACACGCCACTCAGATGTCGCCGGTTCGCGTCTTCCCCAGGGCGATGACAAATCACTGGCTCTGAATCATGATCAGTCACTGCTGCAGTGTGGGGTCTGCGGTGGGAGGTTGAAACCAAATATTCTTTGGAAGATTGAATTTTAAGTTAATGGTTCCTGAGTGCTTGTTCCATGTGAATAGGTTTCATCTAGTGATATAATAATAATAATAATAATAATAATAATAATAATAATAATATATGTATATGTGTGTGTAATTTTCTTTACTAAATATCCTTACAATAAGTAACTGAAGAACACCTTTTACAATGTTAATGTCAATTACTCTTGACTCAAACTCATTATCAATGATTAAGAAAAGAAGACTCAAAACTTACCATAATGAGTAAGAAAAAAGATACAATTAAAAAGATTGCCCGAAAACGCTTGGAGCAAGAAAAGAAAGGCCCAGGGAAAACCCTTGGAAAGTCAATTGCCCAGTGTAGTGATTATAAGGTCTGGGAATAGCATTCGTCCATCTGGTGCTGTTGCCCCCGGGGACGGGGCTGGGTGGGTATCGAAGTGGAGGTGAGAGAGGGCATTGTTACCCCGGGAAGGATACCCACGACAAAATCTCGCTATTGTTAAGATAGCAGCAGCGTGGCACAGGTGAAGAAGGTCTGTTCTCCTGGTTGAGACAAGTAACCAGATGGCGCTTGAGAACAAGAACACTACCAGCAAGCAACTGGTAGCGGCTGGGCATGAATCTGCCAGCTGATACGCCGTGTTGCCTACCAAGTGCCCGTGAAGGCTGTTGGCCGAATTCTTAAGAATGAGGAAGGATTTTTCACAAGCGAAGATGCAACGCATTACTACCCTATTGATATCCTCATT
>NC_061092.1:35059150-35061650 GCF_015104395.2 Macrobrachium nipponense | reverse complement strand
GCTTTATAAACACCTAAGCTTTCACTGACTACTTGAAATTATATGGGACAACCGGAGAGAGAGAGAGAGAGAGAGAGAGAGAGAGAGAGAGAGAGAGAGAGAGAGAAGTTATTTTTTTCGCTCGTGCGTCAGCTATTTATTTATGGTTTTTAATCCTAGTTGTGAAATCCGTTACCGTTATTTTTCCTTTCTTAATAACCTTTCCAGGATAGTACAGAGAGAGAGAGAGAGAGAGAGAGAGAGAGAGAGAGAGAGAGATTGCTCAAGAATACTTTCTAAATTTTGATACCTACTTCATTTAAGCAAACCATTAACCAAATCAGTTCCATGAGGGAAAGGAACTCTACTCCATTACCCCTCACCTCCCCCACTCCCTCTCTCTCCCCTCTCTCCTCTCTCTCTCTCTCCCCGGACAGGTAAATCACCTTTCGTAGCTGTTTTTTTAAACGGCCGTCATCATCGTCGGTGCAATAGCACGACAGAAGTAGAGCGCCGAAGAACAGACCAGTAGTTACTTCGGTCTCTCACCCGAGACCGACAACAAACGCCTGTGTTTTGGTCGAGGGGCAGGAAGTGGGGGGGGGGGGGGGGGGGGGGGGGGGGGGGGGAGGGAGGAGCTGTATGGACTGGAGAGGGGAAGGTGGGGTGGAAGTGTGACCTGCCGTTTCCTGTGCGGGCTATTATGCGAAGGGGGTGTGTATATTACCCGTGTGTTTTCATGTGGGACTCCCTCGAACACACCTAAGCGTTTTGTCCGGATTCCGTTGACAAGAATTACCATTTTGCCTGGTATGACGTGCGATAGAGGGCGACTTGAAATGCTAAAAGAACGACGAAAAGTCTCCACGGATGGTAAGAGAACGGCGAGGCATTGCTTGAGCCGAGGTTGTAAGAGAAGGAACGCCAATTGAAATAATAAAAATAATATAAAAAAAATATAATGATGAAATAAACGATAGGCAATATATTCTTAAATATATTACGAATACGACGAAACATTTACCATTTTGCCTCGTATGACGAGCAATACAGGACGACTTGAAAAGCTAAAAGAATGACAAAATAAAAGGTCTCCAAGGATGGTAAAAGAACGTCGATGATAACAGAAACGAGAGCCAATACCTGAAAAGTTGAAAAAGCGACAAAACACTGCCCAGAACGATTGCTGGGATGATAAACTAAAAGAAAAATCAAGAAATGACATACGCTCCTATGAAAAACATTAAAAAAAACTTGAACATTTATCAATACGATCTCATATGCCCCCTCCTCATGATGACTTTAGCATTTTCTTGCCCTCTTGCGGTAGCTAGGAACCAGTGACGTCATTTCCTTCCTATTCCTTAAGAATGATTTATTCCATAGAAATTGAGTGCACTTCTTTTTTCATTCAGCATTTTTTCCCATTCAGTATTTTATTCTCCGTACCCGACAAATCGTTTTCATTATTCATACTTTCAGCCCCTTTTATTCGAGGCCAATTTAACATTTCAACTCCACTACTTGATGCTAATAAAGCAGAATTGCCTCTATATTTCCAAATGCACCAATTTAGGGGTCTAATACCACTAAGCTATCAAACGTGTCTGCATCGACAGCATTCTTTGCAGCTCACATTTCTAAGTACTCTGCCATCTTCAAATTCGACTGTTTTCTTCGAATTGAAATGTTTCTTTCGTCTTATCTCACATGGACGTTGATCACATCATTGCAAAGGCGTCCTTTTTAGTTTTCTGTAAAAGAAAATGACTGAAATGGCTACTTGTCTGTCCGTCCGCCCTCAGATCTTAAAAACTACTGAGGCTAGAGGGCTGCAAATTGGTATGTTGATCATCCACCCTCAAATTGCAACCCTCTAGCCTCAGTAGTTATTATTTTATTTTAGGTTAAGTCAGCCATGCTCGCGCGTCTGGCAACGCTATTGGACAGGACACCGCCCGGCCATGGCTGAAAGTTTAATTGACCACGGCTCATACACCATTATACCGAAACCACCGATGGCCTTGATTATACGCTGTACAGAAAACTCGATTGTGCCGAAGAAACTTCGACGCATTCGTTACTATTTTTTTTTTCTTTTAAATAACCGCACCGTTTCATCTGTAGTTTTCGAACTTCACCAACCTTCGTAACTTCTCTCGTTCTCTACTCAACACCAGCGTCCAGAAATAGCTGTCGCCTTTACTTCATCACCAACTTCCGTAAGTAAGTTCTTCATCCCCCCCCCCCCTTCCTCCACTGTTCACTCCCACTAAGCCGTGAACTAGGTAGTTTGGGGTTACTAGACTGTTGTGGTATACAGCCAGATTGGAAAAAGGCGTGAAGGCTTACAACTCCCCCTAAATGACTTACTGAGAAATGTAATGTAACTCCCACATCCACTCATATTCAAAGAGAATAAATAAATAAATATATATATATATATATATATATATATATATATATATATATATATATATATATATTTCATATATATATATATATATATATATATATATAT
>NC_061092.1:35034150-35054150 GCF_015104395.2 Macrobrachium nipponense | reverse complement strand
GAGTATTCAAGCAAACAATTATGTATATATGTACGCAGTATATATCTACATATATATATATATATATATATATATATATATATATATATATATATATATTATATAAATGATATTCATATTATTTATATATATATATATTATATATATATATATATATATATATATATATATATATATATACTTAAAATGGAAGAGACAACTGCATTTTGTTTCTGTATGAATATTCGAACAAACAAACACACACACATGATATATATAGGTATGTGTGTGTGTGTGTGTGTGTGTATTTGCGAAAAAATCCCACTGATCTTTTTTATTTTCATATTTGTACTCCCGCACTTACAACGAGAGAGAGAGAGAGAGAGAGAGAGAGAGAGAGAGAGAGAGAGAGAGAGAGCTGCAATACGACACCTCTTTTAACCCCCACCACCCCCTTCTTTAGCTAAAGGTTGCGTTGCAATGGAAACGGCAATGTATGGAAATGGGGAATCCATCTGAGTGAGGCTTTCGCCTCCATTATGTGCAGTTGTTGGAGGGGGAGGAGGACGAGGAGGAGGAGGATAATGTCACCGAGAAATACGGAGACGGGGGAATTCTAGACGATTGCTGGTTGGGGCGAATTGGACATGGAACTCTCGCTGTGCGATAGCGGAATTCTAAGTGAGGTGAGAGAGGAGAGAGAGAGAGAGAGAGAGAGAGAGAGAGAGAGAGAGAGAGAATGTGTGGATTACAAAGGTATGAGACAAAGCTATAAGATTTTAGATTTGTACTGAGAGAAAAAGAGAAAGGATAGAAGAGTCATGATAATGATGTTGAGAAAGAGTGCCGGTGAAAAGGAGAGAGAGAGAGAGAGAGAGAGAGAGAGAGAGAGAGAGAGAGAGAGAGAGAGAGAGTTACCATGTGCAAAGGGAAAGCACATTACCAAAAAATCAATACTTGTTGCCGGCATGAACTTTGTAAGAGAAGATAAAGATAATTTGTCTTTCTATTTATTTATTTATTTATTTAATTTTTGTTTTGTTTTGTTTAGTTGGGGGGAGGAGATTCAGTAAAGAAGATATGCAGTCAATACAGTTATCACTTGGCGATTAGGAGAGAGAGAGAGAGAGAGAGAGAGAGAGAGAGAGAGAATTGCGAATTTCTTTCAGTTTTATGTAGACATTTACTTCTTTGCTAAATGTTTCTTGCAAATTGTTTCCATATATTAGGGAGGGAGAGAATTACTCACAAGCACTGAAATCATTGTTAAGTTATTTTACTTAATGTCTCTCGTTGCGTAAAAATGAGATAAAATTGCCCAGTTGTAGTGCTTTCATTTAGTTTCTTGTTATCTTGTGCTTATAGTATATATAATATATATATATATATATATATATATATATATATGAACACACATACTTACACACACACACACACACACATATATATATATATATATATATATATTATATATATATAATATATATATATATATACATTGATTGAAACACAAGTTAACAGGAATATAAATGTTTCTATAGCAGCACTACATTTGGGCAATTTTTTTCCTCATTTTTAGACACCGTAGACTATATATATATATATATATATATATATATATATATATATATATATATATATATATATATATATATAATATAATATAATGTGTGTACACATAAGACACCTCATCTCCAGTATCTTTATTTCATATAAAGTACTTTTACCTTATTTCTGTTCGAGTTTAAGCTCATGATGAAACGCAGACACGACATACAATTCACACGACAGGCCTCTAATAATTATGTCAAGACTCTAATAATCTGCAAAAAAAGGTCCAGCTCGAATAGTTATGATATGAGTTTAATTATCTGTAAATAAAATGTTGAGCTCGAATAGTTATGGCATGAATTTAATAATTTGTTTAAAAAAATCATTTCCAGCTCGAATAGTTATGACATGAGTTTAATTATCTGTAAAAAATGTTCAGCTCGAATAGATGACAGAATTTAATAATGTGTCAAAAAAATAATGATTTCCAGCTCGCATAGTTATGACATGAGTTTAATAATCAGTAGAAAAATATGTCCAGCACGAATAGTTATAAAAAAAGTTTGATAATTTGAAAAAAAAAAAAAAAATCGGTACAATAGTTGCCCAAAAGAGATTTGGAATTTGGAGGTTCCGTAGGAACCATTCCTCGGTGTCATTACGTTGTGAATTATAATTTCAGTGCACGAATTTCGTAATCTACGAATGGCGTGTGGGCACGCACATGCGTGCCTGAGTCACATATCACAGTTCGCTTGATGTTCTCGATATTTACTTAAAACTACTCGTGCAAATATATATATATATATATATATATATATATTATATATATATATATATAGATATATATATACGGATCAAAAACCCACAAAACAACTCGCTGAAAAATTAGTATTTTTAAGAGATGCTCCAATTAGTGCACTAATCATATATACCGTAACGATTCGGATAATTATTAATAATTAGAATCGATTATAAGTGGATAATAGACATGAAGCATAATTTGAACTAAACAAAAGAGTGGAGAGATATAATAATGAATGTGATTAGATACGGGATGAAAAATGAACATGATGAATGAAATAAAAGTGAATGAAATGGCCAAGAATGAAGGAGGGTCCTCTTCATTATTTGTAAAGGAAGTGATTAACGGAGGTTTATGCTAATTGGTATTCCTTAGTTCAGGTACAATTTTTGTGTCAGCCATGGTTGAAGCATCAGCTCATACGATACGTGTATTGGGGTGTGTGTGGTTTGTGCGTATTATATATTGATTATATATATATATATATATATATATATATATATATATATATATAATATATAATATGTAAAACATAATATTAATTATATTATATAATATATATAATATATATATTATAGTGTAATTTATGATAATATATATGTATATAATCTTGCAATATATATTTCTCTCTCTCTCTCTCTCTCTCTCTCTCTTCTCTCTCTCTCTCTCTCTCTCTCTCTCTCTCTTTCAATATCCCCAGCTCGTTTCCATCACATTATTCAGATTCAATTTTTCTCAAGTGTCCAAATAATTTATTAAAATGAATAAAACTTTTTATTAGCGCCAAAAAATGAAAAAAAAAAACAAGGACAAACGACCAGACCCTGCAGTTGCAAGCAGAGTGAAAATGCAAGTTATAATGAATGGAAATGAATGGAGTGCAATGCGAGGCACGCATGCGCAGATGTGGGCGTGAACTGACTACTAATCTCTCGATAGTGAGGACGCGTCGCTTATTACCTACCTCAGGTGACTTAAGATGGCCTATCGGCAGGTAACAAAGAATATTTTGTTGGGGTTTTTGGTGATGTCGGGAGCTGCTATTTATCTGTGTCATGATTATAGTTCTTCATTTTTTGTTTGTTTGATCTAGCTTAGTTTTTTCTTTTTCTCTTTTCGTCCATGATGATTTTTGCATGTTCAAATATTTTTTATGTTATTCTCAAACATGAGTTGGTTTTCCAAAAATATCTGCAATGTTTAGAGCTGAAAATGAAAATAATAATAATAATATTAAATTTTATTATTATTATTATTATTATTATTATTATTATTATTATTATTATTATTATTATTATTATTATTATTATTATAGGAAATCGTTTATGGGGCGCAGCAAAAACCCTTAGGCATACCAGGTATCTCTCATGTTTTTTTATGATTATTAGGTAATATTGTTGACGTTATTCTCGACCATGAGTTAGTTTTCTGGATGAGGTTGGCTCCAGAGAATTCGAAGTAGCACTCACTGCCAGAGACATTATTGTTGAATTAAGTCAATAAATGTCAAAAAAGAAAGCGTAATGTTTACAAAACTCGAACAATATAAAATCAAATATGGGATGCAGCAATGACCTTTAGGCACGCCAGGTACAGTATCCGACCTACTACGTCACAGCATAATCATTCCCTACCTGAGGGAAAAATGATCAGGTGCGCACCTTTGCAAAACAGGTGTTTCATTGTTTGCCAGACGCAGAAGACAGAAACGGCACACTACAGACAAAGACCTCGTATTAGGACTGCGGTGTTCCTAAGGGTAAAGTCTCTCTCTCTCTCTCTCTCTCTCTCTCTCTCTCTCTCTCTCTCTCTCTCTCTCTCTCTCTCTCTCTCTCAAATTAATCATTAATCACGTAATCACGTGTGATTTACGGTTATAGAATTAAATCTCTCCAGATTCCAACTGGAATCTTTTCAATAGTAATCAAAGAGCAGTTATTATTGTCATTGGTAAGAGAGAAAATGCCAGGGTAGAATTGCACGTTTGTCAATTTGCAATGAAATCCAGAGCTAACAATCGTCTTTAATGACAAAAGCAACAATATAAAGTGGTCAGCAGCTCGAGATGGAACCTTACTGAAAAGTGAGTTATCAGACGCTGCTCTCTGGGTCCCATATTATAAGTTCTGCATAAAATGTACTTTGCTTGACGCACTGCGTGCAGTATCAGGAATGTTTTATGCCTAAATTTGACCCTACCTCGCTGTCCAACTTCTTGAACTTTATTCTGGTACTGATGCACCGTTAAGCTTGCATTCAGGAACAGATTTCTCGAGATTTCTCGTGCTAATTATATGGAAACATGAATGACATTTGAAATTTAAAAACAAAATGCTGCAAAAATGAGCCATTGGTATCATGTAGGAGTAACATCTGTACTGATGAAAATCGACACAAAGGCAGTGGTCAATCATGCCGATTTTTTTTTTTTTTTCTCCACAGTATTCCAGAGACGTCGGGAACGGCAACGAAGACAAAAGCAAGCGCAAGCAATGCTGGAAACAAAGACTTCATGGAACGAACCTTCAGCAAGACTACAGTACCTCCTCCCTCCAGGGGGTGAAAGAAGACTGATGGAAACATCTTTGTGTCTTCGTAGATTGTCTTCTGGATTTTAACCAACCATCATTAGAGAGAGAGAGAGAGAGGAGAGAGAGAGAGAGAGAGAGAGAGAGAGAGGTTGGTTGCTTTTGGGGGCTACTTAAAGCACAAAGCTCTGTCCGAACTGGGTGACGAAAGCGAAGTGGGTGACGGGGTACAAATGGTACGCAATGGAAACGGGGCAGAGACCAGACCGGCCCGGGAAGGGAAGGTGGGGGGTGTGGCCACCGGGGGAGGGGGTGTTTGAGGGAAAGATCATACTATACTCAGGGTACACAGGTATATACAAACTAGGTTATTGGGGACAGCAAGTTTAAATGCAAGATATACGATAGGGGGTAAAAATACCTAGATGAATCTATTGAATATGATATTGATGTACTGTATGTTTATTTATTTATTTTTTATATCGTCTGGATCCAGCGGAGAGTCTTCTCTCTCTCTCTCTCCTCTGTCTAGACGAGCGTCAGACTACAAAGATTAAAAAAAAAAAAAGGAAAAAATACTAAAATAAATGAAAAGTTTTCATGAATGGAATGAATGGCGAGCTTGTTTTAAGCCGGCCTCCTTGACTGAGTATTTGTAGTTACCTGGCCACAGGTGTTCTTTTATTCCTGCACAACTGGTATCAGTATAAAACGATCTCTGGAGAAAGAAATCCTTTTTGTTGTTGTTGTGTGTGTATGTGTGTGTGCTCAATCATTCGGGATATGAATGCGTTTGTTACTATAAGTTTTAAGTTATCTTTCGCTCCGTCACAAACGCACACACACACTGTATATATATATATATATATATATATATATATATATTTTATATATATATATATATGATACACACACACACATATATATAATGCGTGTATGTATGTATGTATACATACATATATTATATACATACATTCACTAATTCACATGTAAATTTGTTATACTTACTATCACATGCACTTGACCTCCAAAATAAATTAAAAAAAACAAAAAGAGAATTATTTATTATAATGCGCCTTCCATGGCCGGGATTCGAACATGTGCCATAAATGTTATGGAGGGATGACTGATTTTTCATGCAACTAGAGTGGAAAGTTATGTTTGATGGGTGAGTGGAGACGTCACTGTCATTCCTGTATCAAACCCCACAGGGGAATTGAAAGCAAAATGTAAAGTACCACTGGGGTCCTAAGTGTAAAGTACTACTGGGGAATTGAAACCAAAAAAATGTACAGTAGTACAGGGTAATTAAAACAAATATGTAAAGTGCTACAGGGAAAAATGAAATCAAGATGCAAAGTACCACAAGGAAACTGAAACCAAAATTTTAAGTACAGCAGGGTAATTGGAATAAAAATGTGAAGTACTACATTGAAAATGAACACAAATTAAAACCAAAAAAGTACCAGGGAAATGTGACAGGGAAATTAAACCAAAAAAATACCACAGGGGAAATTGTAAACCAAAATAAAAAAAGTACCACAGGGAAATTGAAACCAAAATAAAAGTACCACAGGGAAATTTGGGAAACCAAAATAAAAATACCAACGAAAATGACAAACCAAAATAAAAAAGTACAAAAGGGAAAATTGAAAAAACAAAATAAAAAGTCCACAGGGAAATTGAAACCAAAATAAAAAGTACAGGGAAATTGAAACAAAATAAAAAGTACCACAGGGAAATTGAAACCAAAATAAAAAGTACCACAGGGAAATTGAAACCAAAATAAAAAGTACCACAGGGAAATTGAAACCAAAATAAAAAGTACCACAGGGAAATTGAAACCAAAATAGTACACATGGAAATTGAAAACAAAATAAAAAGTACCACAGGGGAAATTGAAACCAAATAAAAAAGTACCACAGGGAAAATTGAAACCAAATAAAAAGTACCACAGGGGAAATTGAAACCAAAAATAAAAAGTACCACACAGGAAATGAAACCAAATTAAAAGTTTAACCACAGGGAAATTGAAACAACAATAAAAAGTACCACAGGAAATTGAAACCAAAATAAAAAGTACCACAGGGAAATTGAAACCAAAATAAAAAGTACCACAGGGAAATTGAAACCAAAATAAAAAGTACCACAGGGAAATTGAAACCAATATGTCAAGTACCACAGGGGAATTGAAACCAAAATAAAAAGTACCACAGGGGAATTGAAACCAAAATGTTAAGTACCACAGGGAAATTGAAATCAAAATAAAAAGTACAACAGGCACAGGGAAACTGGAACCAAAATGTAAAGTACCACAGGGAAATTGAAACCAAAATGTCAAGTACCACAGGGAAATTGAAACCAAAATAAAAAGTACCACAGGGAAATTGAAACCAAAATGTTAAGTACCACAGGGAAACTGGAACCAAAATAAAAAGTACCACAGGGAAATTGAAACCAAAATAAAAAGTACCACAGGCACAGGGAAATTGAAACCAAAATGTCAAGTACCACAGGGAAATTGAAACCAAAATGTCAAGTACCACAGGGAAATTGAAACCAGTGGTATGAATCATGTCTTGCAGACTCGTACTTTCAGTATCAAGTAAAAGATCTGTATACTGAAACAGGGAAGAATAATTCAGAGAGAGAATTTTCAGTAAGTGCACCGAAACCGATTGAAATGGCCGGAATATCGCAACTGATTCATCGAATGTTGCTGTAAATAAGTCAGCGTAAATAAGTTCCCCTTTGGAACAGACCAGACATTTCCCCATTTCCCGGAATCCTCAGCGACCCTTGTTGGCCACTGTCTGGGATTTTGGTGTTTAATTGCATATTAGGATGCAGACCAAGACAGTGTGTGCGTGTATGTGTGTTTGTGCAAGGAACCAATCGTGATATCTATAATTTCAGATTAATCTTATGTCTGGATTGTGTAGGTCCTTCGTTGCCAGAGCAGCTGGAGTAATTACAAAGTGACCATCTTATGATGTTAGCCATCTCATTCAGACATAGCCAGTGGTGGTCATTTTGCCATATAGACATGCGTATTTGTAGACACGGGTCTTCTGGCGGTAGCAGTTGGTATAGTGGGCTTTTCGGGTTCTTGTGCCCGGAGTTGGGAGTTAGGGGGATGGGGGAATGGAGGGGATTGGGGGAAGTCACACAGTCTGGAACTGAGGACGCCAACCACCACTCTACCACCCACCGACCTGATCAATAAGCTGACTCACCCAGACCAGATGCCACATGCCGCTTACCAGCGACACTTACTTTCAAAGTAACACTCTTCTCTTTGCTAAATTCAGACGTGCTTTCTTTTCGAAAGGCCTCGCCCGACGGACCAGACGAAAGTCATTTCCCCATTATGGCTGCGCGTGCCCACTCCGGAATCGGTGTAAAATACTCGGAAAGGCCTGGAGAGGGGAAGGGAAAAGTAGAGGCAGAGTTGCCAGGTAGGATTTAAACGTCATGCATTGTTTTTCCCAGTCTCTCGATGCTCGCATTCAACTTCTTTCCAGGACCTCTCATGAAAATCGCAAGACCACGGTAACTCGGGTCGTAAATCTTGAGCTTAAAAGCTTAACCGAGGCTGCAATTGGGCTTGCCAACGGAGGTATGTTTCCCTCCTCTGGCTAGACCCTTTGGGGAAATGCTCGGCGACCGGTAGAAGATATTCATTCGCCCCCCTAAATCAAGGCAAGGATTCGGATGAAGTACTGTACTCGCTTATTGGGGATGGGAGGGAAACTTGGGAACGAGTCCGTGCCGTAACATGTAAGGGAACACAACACGCCCGACGAAGGAGACGTATTTGTTTGCTCATGTTCCTCCCGTCCAGAACCGTTATTGGTGTGGAAAACTGCGAGGAAGAACAGTGAGAGACAAACAGAACGGTAATAGTAAGATGGAAAACAGACGCTTGGTAATCTTGGGTAATTCTTGATACGGGACCGGTTGGAAACATAGTACTATAGTAATTCCGTACCGTAATGTGTCGCCCTATTTATGATGTCTGATTCTTTTTCCATTCTGATGTAATGATTCCGATCGATATTTCACTAGATTGCATTTGAAAAAGTATCCTAAATGAGGTCTCTTATGTGGGAATGAAAAGGTATCCTCGGTGAGGTTTTCCAGACATCCACGAAGATTATCTCTGAGCGGTAGCATCTCCCTTTGGCTAAACTATCCTTACGTTACCCGTAATTATAAGCTCTGTGAAATTCTCTCTCTCTCTCTCTCTCTCTCTCTCTCTCTCTCTCTCTCTCTCTCTTTCTTCAAATAAAAGCATTTTCCTATAAAAAAAAAAGGAAAAAAAAGAATAAAAAAAAAAAAAAAAAAAAAAGGAAAAAAAAGAGAAACAACTGGTGATTAGTGCGCTGTCATTCGCGCTTTCCGGAATATTGCAGTTTCCATTTCACCATTTCAATATACGGTCTCTCTCTCTCTCTCTCTCTCTCTCTCTCTCTCTCTCTCTCTCTCTCTCTCTCTCTCTCTCTAGCGGTACCGTCTGCCTAAGTCTTGATTTATTGAATTTTGTTCTCATCCAAAGGCTCGAGTAAGAGAGAGAGAAAGAGAGAGAGAGAGGGGAGGGGGGGGGGGGGGGTACGACCACAAATACCAGACATAACATCAGCCTCCCTTTACACACAAACACACTTCGATTGCCTGTCCCCTTGGGTTTACCTTTGCCGTAAGTCAATGATTGTCTTAAGAGGTCCTTTTACATGGCACTCTTATAAACATATTGATGCTAGAAACGATTTGAAATAGATCCTTAACACTTAATGGTCCTGTAAGCAATTTTACAGAAAGTTTTTTCGGTATTTGTTTTATAAGTGATTTTAAAGGGGAATTTTTAAAAAAGAAATCTTTTCATTATAACTCCTAGAAGTTAAATTTAAACAGGAAACCACATAGAAATTACTTTTAAACGCAAACTTTGAGAGTATAATCCTAGAAGTAATTGTTAAGAGCCCCGTAGGGGTAGTGCCGTCATTACGGTGCACTGTAGGCACGACCTAAGGTTTTTTTTGCAGCTTCCCTTTGGCCTCCAGCTGCAACTGCTTTCATTCCTCTTACTGTACCTCTTTTCATATTCTAATTCATCTGACTTTCCACACTTGCCTAACACTTGATTCATAAGGCACCTGTTAGGTTTTGCTCCCGTTACACCTGTCAAACCTTTTCACTGTCAATCTCCATTTCAGCGCTGAATAGCCTTAGTTGTCCCAGTGCTTGGCATGTATGCCTGAAATCTAAGAATGAATGAATGAATCAATCAAGCATTCTTGTTAAGAGAAGCTCACAGTAGTATCAGAAATCGTTTTCAAGGAGACGCTTTCACAGTGTGAATCTTAAAAGTAATTTTAAAGATGAACTGTAACTTCACAACAATTTGTCCTGGAAATAATTTTAAAGAGTCAACTGTTAGCCCTAGAAATATAAATTCCATTAGTCACACAAAGAGAAACTTCATCAATATTGGTCCTAGAAATCATTCAGAGAGAAACTTCAAATTATTTTAAAAGAGAACTTTCAAGACCAGTAGTCCTAGATATTATTTTAAAGTCACTTTTGAATAAAAAAATAAAACTTAACTGGACGTCTAATGACAAATATTTTGCGGATATTATTACGAGGGTGAAAATAAGTCAGTATCATTATCATTATAATGGTGTTTGTTTTAGTTGATGTTTCAAAATTGGAGAGAGAGAGAGAGAGAGAGAGAGAGAGAGAGAGAGAGTTGGCACAGCCAGACCCAATCGATGAAAGTTGTAAAAGAAAGATCATCATTCCGAACGGGAATCTATGAAGTGCCATGGCATCTTGATAGCGGTTTCCCGGAAATCTCTCTCTCTCTCTCTCATATTCAGAAGGAGAGAGAGATTCTTCCAACAGCGAAGTTACGGTTAGTCGTCATTTTTTATTTACCAGAGGTTGAAACGGTAATGTTTGCCTGAGTCTAAAGACCCTTAAGGAAGTTCTTCGGTTTTGGCCTAGTACCACTGACTTCTGAATTGTAAATGATATTGATATATTAAAATTATTATTACCATTATTATTTTGTTTCTTATTAAAGTTGAGAGACCGAGGTAGGGTCGCCTGTTACTCAATTTTCGTCATGGCCTTTCCAAACCAGACTACAGGAGTCGAAGAATCGTATATTCTGTTTTGGACACGGTCGTTCTGGCCTAGTCCCATGGCATACTTATGCGGAAAAGAAATCAGTATGGTAGGGTAAAAATATCCATTTTATATATTTATATTTTCCTTATTAAAGCTAAGGGAATCTATCCCACTGTTTACACCGTGATTTGATCCCACGGCCTTCATCGTGATCTGTTCAAATAACGGTTTAGACCGTGGTCCAAATCTGCCCACGGAAGGCGAAGAGCTGTATTTTGTTCTGGCCTAGTCCCACCGACTTCTGCGTAAAATAAATTGTGATAGGTTTATAATTACCATTTTTACAATCATTTTTTTTTCTTAATAACGTTAAAGGAATCTGCCTCACGGTCTTCATCGTGGTCTGCCTAAATCACGGTCTCTTCTTTAGACAGTGGTCCAAATCTGCCCACGGAGGCCAAAGAACCGTCAGGACTGCTTCTGTTCTACGCTATAGACCCATAGGCCTCTACGTGGCAGAACTATAATAGATTCACATTAACCGTGTATTTGATGTCTAGGCCAGTCCCTTACGACGCTCCTGATTGGCTGTTGGTCTCTCTCGAGATTTCATACAGGGAGGATGTATGTTCCACCTCTCCTGAGGGATGCTTTTGAAAGACGTATAACTCAGGAGAGGTGGAACATAGATCCTACCCATGTGAACTCTCTCACGAGAGTGTTTCCAGCCCTGTGACTGGCTTATCAACAGCCAATCGGGAGCGTCGTAAGGGACTGGCCTAGACATCAAATGCACGGTTGATGTGAATCTACTATAGTCATAACAGATGAAAACTATCGAGTATCCGCCAGCAAGCAACGCAAGAAGACTCGGAAGAGGAGAAAGAAGCAATGCACAGGGACTACCTACCGTTGCTCCAAACTACCTTGGGTGGGCAAGCTGCCAAAATTCGGCTGGGTTGCTTCGCAGCGGAGTCTGAGTCAGACTGCTTACGAGTAACGAAGAAGAGTCCAGTTCATTCATCTGAAATGGTGGTCAGCTGACTAGGGTTCACGTTATAACTGCCGTGGTGTTGCTTGAAGTCATTGTATGGCACATACTAATCTACACACACACACACACACACCACACACACACACCACACACACACATATATATATATATTATATTACTTATATATAATATATACTATATATATATATATAGATATATATAATTATCACTCGAGCTACAAATGTCCTTTAATATCTAATTCGCTCTACCTCGGAATTGATATATTTTCATATATCTCTGTTGGCCGACTTGATAACGTCACTAGGCCGTCCTGATTTCGTTCCCGTCCACTGGAGGTGGTTCGATCCCATGAGGGGACGAAATTATTATCAACTAAAAAACTCCCCTTCGGTACATATATGAAAGTATATCAATTCCGAGGTAGAGCGAATTAGAGGACATTTGTAGCTCGAATGATCTATATGAATCACGGTGAGGTGAGAATTATTCATATATATATATAACATATATATATATATATAATATATATATATATATATATATATATATATATATATATATATATAAGCGGCTCAGTGAAATAAATATATAGGAGCTTCAGAAGGTGTCCATGATACAAACAGAAAAAGCTTAATAAAAACGTGATCTCATCGTGAAAAATCTTCCAATAAGATGAATATTTCAGGGCCCTATTGACTAATGTGTGGATTGTATTAAGTTTAAAAGATCGCTGACATGAGCTATAAAAATTATTAGTTAATCCTGTAAAGGTACGTCTGTAAACGGACGTGGCAAATTCAGAATTGGTTCTTTGTTTCATTTATAATATTTTCATTTTTTATTTTCCTCAAGAATCTATTAATTTTATCTTCCCTTTTAAAAACATCTAAAAAAGTAGGTTCACCATGGGACATAAACTTGGTACTGTCAGACAAAATATTTTCCATTTTTTGTATATAGTCGTTCTTATTCATAATACCTACCCCTTTGCCTTTATCTGGTTTACAAATAATTATATCTTCTCGTTCCTTCAACCTCAAGAGAATTTTCAAATCTGCAGGTCTAAAAAAAGGTGTCCAATTAGTTTTCAAATTGAGATAGGCTTTATGAATTTGCCACGTTCGTTTACAGAAAACGTGCCTTTACAGGATTAGCTAATAATTTTTATAGCTCATGCCAGCGATCTTTTAAACTTAATACAATCCACACATTAGTCAATAGAGCCCTGAAATATTCATCTTCTTGGAAGATTTTTCATGATGGGATCACGTTTTTATTAAGCTTTTTCAAGTCCAATTCTTTCCCACAAGAAATAGTTCAAAGAATGATCAATCAAATACTTACCAAATTCTTTCAGCCACCATTGCCTAATTTTGATGTTCCTAAGAAGCTATTTTATGCAACTATCCCATATATGGCTGACTTCAAATTCTCATCCAATCTCACACGAATCATTGAACAAGAGATTCCTTGTCTCAGAGTCAAACTTATAACAAATAATCCATGTACAATTGGCTCCTTCCTTTACTTTAAAGACCGCCTTCAGCCCTTCATGAGATCCAACGTCATATATAAATTTATTTGCCCTGGATGTCCGGGCTTTTACGTTGGATCGACTCGGAGGCTGCTGAGGGTCAGATATTGTAGCCATCTGGGTTTCAGCTTCCGTACTGGTCAGAAAATAAAACAACCTGAATTTTCCAATATCAGGAACCACGCCTCTAATTGTAAAATTGAAATCCAAAAAGAACAATTCAAAATAATAGATTATGTCTAAAATCCTGACCATCTAACTACCCTCGAGTCGTTATACATTAAGAAACTTTGTTCCTTCACTCAATAGCAATACCTCCTCAGCAACTCTATACCTGGCATAGTTGACGTCGTCTTCGTCAACTCCATCTTCTCTCTACATTATGGACGGTTGGTGTTTGGGTTGTTCTCTCTCTCTTTACCTTTGTTTGTTTTTACTTTGATCCTTATAATTTTTAAGACTATTTTAATATTTGTGAGTTCCTTTATTTTTATAATTGAATATTATTTATGTCTCTTTGCTCTTTTACAGACTGGTGATGCACAGAAGTTTCATGTGCGAAACGTTTCGTTGATAATAAACTTGATTCCTTTTGCTGTTTGTATCATGGACACATGAAGCTCTATATATATATATATATAATATATATATATATATATATATATATATATATATATATATATTATAGTATATATACCCACAACCCGTAACAAAGGTTACGTGACTGAAATATACTGCAAGAGTCAGAAGGAAATATTAAAAGAAATAAGCACCTAGCGCTTTCGTGCATTTAATAAAGTACACTTAATATATTTCTTTATGGCTCTTGTAACACACACACACGGTATTAAAAGTATTTGTAATTATTGCTCTGCAATCAAGATATGTCCTACTATCTCGTCATTTCTTTGCAATACCGTCCGTGCAAGCGAGAAAGATTCGTGTAATTTTACGGCGAGTATACGTGCACTTCAGTACGAAGCTCGAAGTGTTCTCGACGCAAAAGAGAGAGAACAGACGGTAAATACAGAGCACGGACGGGAGTATTAAAAAAATTAAAAAAAATCTATAAACTCGAGTTTTCAAGGGCTTGGTAGACGGGGACCAGCCAGCTGGTCCAGGTGGTGAGCAGGGAATTAGAAAAGCGCGCCGCCGACTGGGTTCCCATCCCACCCAACACGCATGCGCCAGCGCGCTAACTGTCACAATGGTAGGTCTGAAAAGTACCATAAGCATAGAGAACAATGACTTAGACAACTACTGATGATAGCGCGCGCACACACACACACACACACACACACACAATGTCGCTAGTATTGCACAATTATTTATACACGAAGTAGAGATGTTGCTACTGTTCACACACACACACATACGTACACACAAAGCAGACTGTATGCGTGCGCACACGCAGACACATGCAAACAAAACATAGAGAAATGACACGAATGAAATTTATGGTTTGCGTACAGGCACACGCATTCATACGTACTACGTAGCTACACAAAACATGAGTCTAGTAGGCAGAAACAAAGGTAGATGGTACTAGTGATGGAACAGTATAGTAGCCTAGCAAACATTGAGGGACTATGAAGAAGGAAGGGGGGTTACTTTATAATAATACCCATACCCATACCAAGACCCACGTGCCCATACCCAGTCCGAAGCGATGGAACTGAACGCAAGAGGGTGATCCAGCAGCCAGTCATTGATGGAGGCAGGTGGAACACGAGGGGCAGGTGTGAGTAGACTACACACACCACAGTGTGCCTGCCAGAACCATGCTTTGTTGTTAGGTTACGTCGGTAAACAAAGCGCCTGTCACCGCCCCCCCCCCCCCTCTCTCTGCCCCATTCCCCTCCTATTCGTCCTTCCCTCTCCCTCAAAAACACTAACCCCTCCACCCGTGTACTCTTCAAGCGACGACATTTTACACCGTGTTTCTAGGGTGGAAGAGAGCAAAAAATAATCCTAAGTCTACATATCAATAGTTTGCGCCGGTTTGGGATAAGTTTTTTTTTTTAAGAGTTGCGTAAAATTTCATATGCAAATTATCTCGGGACTTTATATGTCATGTATACACTACATTATTATTATTATTATTATTATTATTATTATATTATTTATTATATATTATATATATATATATATATATATATATATATGTATGTATGTATGTATGTATGTATGTATTACGTATAGGCCGAATACATATATTTGGATTATCCAACGTTGGTAATCGAAATCAATCCGTGGACGAAAAGTACGAGCGTGATTTGATGAACTGAATTATTTAATAAAATGTACATAAAATATACAAATATATTAGGAGTTGAGAAGACTGTACCCAGAATTCGAATTTCAAAATATTTTCAAGAATTCTAGTTATAATTATGATCGTTTAAGAAATTATTGTTCATGTAAACGATCAAAGTTTTCCATGTTGGTCAGTCCCAGGTTTTGTTATTATTATTATTATTATTATTATTATTATTGTGAACAGAATATTAATTTTATCCCTGATTTCAGGGTGGGGCTGCTAGCCCCATGCCTTTGTTCTCAAGGTTGACAGACGGTCTTTGTGTATAAAATGGAGTTCCTTGACAGTACTCCTTTCGAGTAATGGCCAAGCCCAATATTACTTGGCCTCGCTACAAAAGAACAGTGGCAACGTACTTACATATAGTGTATATATATACACGCATTTAAGTTTCAAAATGTCCTTTAATAGTATCTAATTCACTGTACCTCGTAATTAATATATTTTCATATAGTATGTTAACCGAAGAGGAATGTTTGTGATAAAATGTATATATATACACACATATGTGTTTGCGTGCGCGTACATATATTTTTCGTGTATTTTGAATGGGGACATCGTCAGTTTACATGTAAATCGCAATTCTTTCCTTTTTTTTATGGTGACCTTGAAAATACCTTGTTTGTGTGTGCATTCATTTATGAGCTCTCAGAACTAAAGAAAATGAAGGTGGAAGATAAGCTGAAATAGTAAAGAACAAAGAAATTAAATAAAGAAGCCCAGAAAATTGAAGGTTAAGAAGAAAATGGAAAATTGAAGGCATAGGTTAATATAAAAAGAACCAGGTCAGTAGAAGCTGCTGTTATAAAGAAGTATAAACAAATATCCCCCATCCTTCCCTACTGCAAACAAACGGTAATTTGTTTACAGGTGAGGTACTTTGTTTACACTTTTAAGGTACTTTGTTTATAGTTATACTACTTTGTTTACAGTTAAGGTACTTCGTTTACAGTTAAGGTACTTTGTTTTCATTGAAGGTACTTTGTTTACAGTTGAGGTACTTTGTTTAGGCCGCCTCCTGTAATGCAGCCGGCACCGTAAATTGAACTTTGCGTAGAAATCCCTCGGGGGACATTAAAGTTACTCCTTCACTCTTGAGATTAATGGAAGACGTCCCTTCCAATGAGGTGGAGTTTTTTCTCCGGGAGATTAATCGATGCGAACGGCCAGGTTTGGGAACCGTTTTTCCTAGTTTTTCTTTTTATTTTTTAGTTTATTTTTTTTATGTATTTTCAATTGGAAATTAGTTTTTTTATGTATCGTCACTGAAATGTCTTTTAAAATATATTTCAATTTGGACTTTTTTTTTTTGTCACATTGAAATGTTTCTTAAAATGTATTCTCACTTTGAAGTAAGTTTTTTAAAAATTGTTTTAACTTTGAAATTAGTTTTTTTATGCATTTTCACTTTGAAATGAGTTTTTATGCGTGTTGTCACTTTGAAATTAGTTTTTTAAATGTATTTTCACTATGAAATTAGTTTTTAAAAATGTATTTTCATTCTGAAATGAGTCTTCTTT
Organism: Macrobrachium nipponense; assembly: GCF_015104395.2. Lineage (NCBI taxonomy): Eukaryota > Metazoa > Arthropoda > Malacostraca > Decapoda > Palaemonidae > Macrobrachium > Macrobrachium nipponense. The sequence continues at coordinate 35,036,763 of NC_061092.1, read as the reverse complement.
AATTTATTTTCACTTTGATATTAGATTTTTAGAAATGTTTTTTTTTTCTCTTTGAAATGAGATTTTTTATGTATTTTCACTGAAAATGTACTTTCACTCTGAATTGTCATTTTATTGTATTTTCACTTTAAAATTAGTTTTATAAATGAATTCTCACTTTGAAATAAGGTTTTTTGTAGTTTTACTTCGAATTTTTTTGCTTTTTGTTTTTTTTCACTTAAAGTGTTTTTATTTTCATTTTAAATGAGTTTATGTATTTTCACCTGGAAATGAATGTTTTTATAACATGCGTTGATTACGCCTCCAGTATGAAGGATATTAGTGAATATTTTTCTTTACTGATTTTGAAAGCTTACACATAAAGAATGTTTGGTGATAATACTAATCATTCTTGGTGTTTAAAACAGACACCGACTAAACTTAGAAATCAACTCAAGGACGCTACGGAGCCCAATATTAAAGTATACTGTGTATGCAAGAAAGTTGGTTCGACTACTCAGGCGAGTATTGGTGTGTGTGGGAGGGTGTGTGTATTGAGGCGACGGCTGTAGATGGAATTCAAAGAAGCAATGGCAACAGGCAACCTTGGACAAGCAGCATCAAGTGGGTGGAAACGTCACCGATTAGTGGATTTTATGTACCGGACGTTGCTACTCCGAGACGGGTTTTTTAATTTATTTCTTGTATCTCTTCTGTACTTGCGAATTGCATGACTCAGCTGACGAGAATGCTGAACCTCTGTCAACAATGGAAACGACTTTTTGGTGTTTTTCGTAATATTTAGAAATGCTTGGGCGATTTAAAGGTAAATTTAAAGCTTATAGAATAGAACAGAATATAGAATTTAGACAAAAGGCCAAGTGCTGGGACCTGTGAGGTCACTCAGCGCTGAATCGGAAATTGATAGTCAACAGGTTTGAAAGTTGTTAAGAGGAGGAAAACCTCGCAGTTGCACCATGAAACAATTGTTAGAGAGGATGGAAAGTAAGACGGAAGAAAGAGAATATGAGCGGAGGTACAATACAAGGAATTAAAGGGCTTGAGCTAGGTGGCCGAACGGACGCTGCAAAGAGCCTTGAATAATACCTACAGTGCACCACGAGATGTGCACTGTTAGCACTATCCTCCTACGGAGTTAAAGCGTATATGATTGTAGTATTTGCTCTCTCTCTCTCTCTCTCTCTCTCTCTCTCTCTCTCTCTCTCTCTCTCTCTCTCTCTCTCTCTGGATGCTCAAATTTCTCAAAATCAAATATGCCTTCCTTGATGTCTGCAATGAATTGGTCATTAGTGAGCTGTTGTGGGTCACAGATAGTTTGGATAAAGGAAAATCGAGAAAAGTACGATACTTGAGTGTTCGTTGTACCGTCAAAAACGAGTGCTATTAAAACAAGAGGGCCTCGACAAGGTAATCCTCATTCCTCGATGAAATTATTCCTGAGAAATTCATATTTCTCTCTCTCTCTCTCTCTCTCTCTCTCTCTCTCTCTCTCTCTCTCTCTCTCTCTAAGACTGATGTCGGTAAGAACATTATTTGTTTCCTAACACTATCAAAAACATTGCAACCACTCCCGTTAATCTGCGCACGTGTTCAGTCGTACCACCTTCCTGCATATTACTCCCTTACCTTTACTGGCACGTGATCACTGATTTAACCCCCTTCCTTCTCTTTGCCCCCCCCCCCCCGCCCCCCCCCCCCCCCCCCCCCCCCCCCCCCCCCCCGATACCCATCCTTACCTTTCCGGGCACAAATTAAGCAGAAAGAGACGACCTTAGGAAGGAAGCCAAGAAACGCTCCCGCCTTGATATATGGAGCTTTGAACTTCCCTTTTGTGATACCAGGTTACCAGTATATACCATTTAAACAACTCAGCGCAGTTTGGTTCGTTAGGATACGTCATAAGTAGGCGTGGGCAACTTGTCGCATACATCTCACGAACATGTTGACGACAAGTTGACGACCGGAATTGAGCAAGCTGTATGATAGTTTAGACAGACATGGGCAACTTGTCGCATACATCTCACGAACATGTTGAATACAAGTCGACGACCGGCAATGAGAACTAACCTTCGGATAGAGCTGGATGATAGTTTAGGTTGACATGGGCAACTTGTCGCATACATCTCACAAGCATGTCGAATACAAGTCGACGATCGGAAGTGGAGAACGAATCTTAAGCAAATGCTGGATGATAATATGAAGCTCTGGTTAGAGTTCCCGATAAGTCACTGACTTGTACTCAACCTGTTTGTGGTGTGTATGTGATAAGTCGCCAACGTGCTTTACTTTCGTGTGGACGGACACACCCTATGAGAATGTGCTATACGAACACGTTCGCGGGTTTTAGCATCCTGAGGACGAAATTTGGACTGATTAGCCAATACTGTAGCAGAAGTGAAGTCAATCGTGTGATACCGGCCCAAAATAAGTTAAAAAATAAAGTAATAAAAAAATTGCTAAATGCTGCCTGGAAGCAAGATGCATGCCAACGCCAGAATGCCAGAGCCAAGACAATGTGTGTGGGTGTGAAATATTTACCGATGGCTATCTTTGTTCCTTTATGTAAATAATGTGACCCAGACCTGAAAGAGAAAAGCGAACAAAAAAAGAAAG
>NC_061092.1:35016650-35029150 GCF_015104395.2 Macrobrachium nipponense | reverse complement strand
TACATATGTGTATGTATATATATATATATATACAATAAAGGTAACTCTGACACTTATTTTATATGTATATCAAACACCACAGGAAAGAAATGAAATATGGTTGTAGCTCCTGACCGGTCTCGGCTTACTGCTAAGAAAGCCATCTTCAGAGAACTGATAGAAAGTGGTAGAAATTCATGGTATACAAGCTAACAAGACAATACATACGAACATACAAACGTTTGGAAACCAAGTATTTTCACCTGGAAATACCTGTCAGGTGCAAATAATTGGTTTCCAGCCGTTTTTATTCTCGTACGTACTGTGCTACATGCATATATACAAGTATTGTAAATTTTTACTACTTAGTTACCACTCCTGAAGATGGCTTGGTTAGCAATAAAGCCGAAACCTGTTAGGCTCTACAACCGTTTCATTTCCTCCCTGTGTTGTTTGACACACACACACACACAACACACACACACACACATATATATATGCACAAATATACACTGTAAAATCATTCAAATTACTTTGTGGAGTAATGTCACAGTTTAGAAATCTGTGAAGCTGGATTTTTTTTCCTGGAGAGAGAGAGAGATGAGAGATGAGACGAGAGAGAGAGAGAGAGAGAGAGAGAGAGAGAGAGCAACAAATAAATTACACTGTAAATTCATTCCAATTAATATGTGGAGTAATGTCACACTTTAGAAATCTGTGAAACTGGATTTTTTCCTAGAGAGATAGAGAGAAGAGAGAGAGGAGAGAGAGGAGAGAGAGAGAGGAGATGGACGAGGACTTGTGAGGAGGAGAGAGACGAGGAAGTGAGTAGACAGAGATGGAGAGAGGACTGGTCGCGAAAGATGACGGACTGTAGAAACGACGAAGAGACGAGAGTGCGGACGAAGACGAGGGGGACGAGACTAGTCGAGACTTATGCTCGAGGATGACGAGAGAGACGAACTGAGAGAGAAGAGAAGGGAGAGGAGAAGAGGGACGCAGAGTTGAAGAGAAGGAGAGGAGGAGGAAGATCGACTTTCAGAAAGAGAGAGTCAGAGAGAGAGCCACTAAAATATAAAAGATCTCACGTGTGAAATGTATGCAGTCCATATGATTTCTTTTTATCAGATTTCTTTTCATTTTATTTTTGTTTTTTCATTCATTCTCTCTCTCTCTCTCTCTCTCTCTCTCTCTCTCTCTCTCTCTCTCTCTCTCTCCTCCTGAGGTCGTATTTTTGAAGGGTGCCTTCCCTTTATAATCCGGATGGATTTGGGCTTCATCGGATTGTTCTGCCAAATTTGGTCGAAGTTGATAGGCAAGGCATCACTTTGTTGGCTTCCATTCGTGTATGTATTCGTGTTCTGACGAATTATAGGAGTTGTGTGTTCACACACATACACACACACACACACACACGTAACTATGTAATTATCTATGTGTATATATTAAATATTTGTATATTTACTTGTGTATTTATATATGTATATATACATACACTATTATATACATATTTATAAACACACACACACACACATATATACATATACTATGTGTATAGTATATATATATATATATATATATAGGATAATATATATTCATACATGTATATATATGTACATACATTTATATGAGTGTATATATATATATAATATATATATATGTGTGTGTGTGTGTGTGTGTGTGTGTGTGTGGGTGCGTGTTTGTTTGCGCGGCGCAAATGACAATAGCCGATCAAGAATGGAAAATAAATAATTTATGTCCAGCAAAAACTCCTCAAGTTTGTGCCCAGAAAAACACGCCCCCTTCCGTTGTAGTTCTGGGTGGTTTGTTTTATATGGCCTGGAATATTTTTTTTTTTTTTTTTTTTTAAGTTACGCTTCAGTATTTCTCTTGCTATGATGCAACGATTCGCAATATTCCCATCTGGGGAGAGAGAGAGAGAGAGAGAGAGAGAGAGAGAGAGAGAGAGAGAGAGAGAGAGAGATTCGGGTCTGTTAAAATCCAAAAAGGGTGCTCCTTTTTTTTTTTTTTACAGAAGTTTGGGGTCTGTTATAATAATAAAAAAATCCATCTGTGGAGAGGAGAGAGAGAGAGAGAGAGAGAGAGATGAGAGCGACTCGAGTCCTGTTTAAAATCCAAAAGGATGTTTCATTTTTTACAGAGATTTTGGGGCCTGTTAAAGTCACCCTAAATAAAGTACTCTCTCTCTCTCTCTCTCTGAAAAAAAAAAAATACAAACATATTATATTGTTGACTTTTAAGGCTTTCTCGTACTTTACATCAAGCCCTAGACAAATATATAACCATACCTACATCTCTATCTATACTTATATGTACTATAACTTAATCGTGAAACTATGGAACGTGGTGAATATATAAATAGAGGCAAAGTCCATGAAGGAAAGAGGAACGATGGAGTTTTGCAAATCCTTTCGACTTCTTGCTAAGTAAAGGACCAGAAATCGAAGGGCATCGCAGACCTCCATCGTTTGTCGTTCCTTCTCCAGCATTTTCCAATTGCATGTAAAGGCAATTTTAACGTTTATGTCAAAACGATGAATTCAGGAGTCTCACTCTCGAGTCATTATTATATTAGAATTAATAAGGAATTCGATTATCATTATTAACATTATTATTGGTAGTAGATGAGTTTACAGCAACTATTATTTTTATTATTGTTGTTGTTATCCAACTATAAATCTATATAGTACGTATGCATATATATATAATATTATAATATATATATAGTATATATATAGAAATATATATGGATATACATAATTGCTGGATAAGGGTTAAGTTCGCCAACCCACACAACACACAACACACACACCACACACATATATATATATATATATATATAAAAATATATATGTATATATAATACATACATACACACACACACACACACGTACATTATACAGGCATACGTAAGTCTATGTGTTGCTTGTTTGGAGTTAGCAACCTTTACGACTTTCTGAAGTTAGAGATCTCTTTGCAGGAAGCAGAATCATACATACACATCCCTATTTGTCAATAGAGAAAACGCTTTGCTTTTGTTCAAAGACTTGTGCAAGGAAGAGATTTTAGTAAACTTCTAAAATTATTGTTAATGAACGAGGCTCTATAACCAGCATACATCATTCATATTCAACATTCACGCATTCATGTGTTGCGAACCAAATAGGTTATTAACCAGCTCAGAGATAACAAGTAATTAACAATCAGTCTAACAATATAGAAGGCCATGTAGGATATAACTGCATTCATGTGGGCACGGAATCGAAGTGATGTCAGATAACCAGTTAAGCTCAAGTAATATTCAATGATTATTAGATGCCAGTATTTGACAATCGTATTATAGTGTATATCACGTATGGAAGCACCCAGTGTATGTATTGGCCGTTTATTTGTATATTATATATTAATAGCCTATATATTATTCTAGTCATGATATATATATATATATATATATATATATATATATATATATGTGTGTGTGTGTGTGTGTGTGTGTGTGTGTATGTGTGTGTGCTTAAACAAAACTTGTTTTTAAGGATTATCTCAACGGAAACGTTCGTCTAGTCACAGCTTGTGTCGCAGGTTCCGTAGATGTGAACTTTTAGAGCAGTTTACTATTAAACGCTGTCGACTGCTTTTAATATTGTCGTTCATCTTACGAAGGCTTTACCCAGAGCGTTATAAGGCTTGTGTATGCGTGTTTTAAATTACTTTTGATAGTCACGTGGCCTGTCATGTGGGTTTGGGAAGAAAGATTTTGCCTTTGCGGCTTGTTGGGTTTTTGGAATATTATACTCATGTTCTTGTTCACACACATTTGATAAACTTACAGATATGTATCCATTTAACTAGGAGAGAGAGAGAGAGAGAGAGAGAGAGAAGAGAGAGAGAGACGTCGGATTCTTTTTCCGTTAGTGTTTTTATCCGCTAACAGCTGACATTGAGCAGTGCTGCCAACAGCACTGAGTTTACGGGACAGCTCATCTCTTTGTGTTGAATATCTGCCCGCGGACTCAAGGGAGGAAATACTTAGACCAAGCGAATATTGATGACCTCCAAGAATTTGGGTGTTGCTCATTACCTATCTTTTCTTCTGGATTATTTTTGTAGTGTTCGTAATGACTAGATGCTTCTGTAATAAAACACGGTCCTGAATTGTATACTTTAAGATTTAGACATGCAAAACCACTGTAGCACTAAGAAACGACCGTGTACCCTTCGAATAAGAAAGAAAGAAAGAAAAAAAGCTTTAGATCGTTAGGTACCTTTTTTCAAAATGTCTGGTTTGATTTTAATTAGATGAAAGTTTTAGAAGTAAAATGAATGATCTTAATCATGTGAAAAGATTTTGTAACGATTCAAACTTTATACACTTACGAACTTGGTAAAAAAGACCGTGTACGAAGACGTAGGGTTGGCAAGCCTGGATCCCTCCGTGAATCACACAAAGTGGGGCGGGATGACAGCACGGATGCCATCAAGTTTACAAACATAATTTGAAACACGTATTCTGAGCTCTGAGCTCTTTACAGAGGAAAGTCGATTCAAGAGGTATTTTTGTATTCATGCGTCGGTTAGTAACGTAATAAATAGGAAATGCTCCTCGCCAACGACACACTTATTTTGAAATGTTCAACTGGTATCGATTGGAATGAAGGCCCACCCCCGTATTCCCCCAATCTCTCTCTTTCTCTCCCAGACAACCAACCCTCATACTCTCTCTCTCTCTCTCTCTCTCTCTCTCTCTCTCTCTCTCTCTCTCTCTCTCTCTCTCTCTCTCTCCACCAAAAACGTTGTCGGTGATGTAGAGAAGTTCAAGCTTGTCCCGTCCCCAGAGCCACTGAATAATTCTGCTAGAAGCATTTACCGTCATGATATGCGCTGAATGCAGTTAAAATACGGAAGCACAACAGATTGTTTTGTATGCTATAATTTCCTGTAGCACAGACCGAACACCCTGTGACACTGCTGTAGTGCAATAAAGAAAGGTTTAGCCCTTTCAGTTATTCATTATTATTTTACGTTTTTGTGAGATAATTCTGAACTACAATTTGGCGTACCCTTGCGAGGCCCAGATCTCAGATTAACAGACGTGTCTTCCCTTTGGGAATTGTCATGTCAAGGGTTCTGTTTTGTTCTGGGACTATGGCGTTTTCTTTGTCTTTAGAAATACCAGACTAGACTTAAGATTTATCCCTTGTTAGGCTGACCCTTCTAACCGGCGAGGTTCATCCGTTACAGAAGCAGCAAGATGAATGATAAAGTCCCAAAGAATTCAGAATTAACAGTTCATCAACTGAATGGCGACCCATCCCATCAGTGTTTCACTGTAATTTAGTTCAACTGAATTGCGACCCATCCATCAGTGTTTCATGGAATATTCTTTACCTCTTGGCCATGCATCTTTTGCCACCAGTATAATACACAGCCATCCATTCGACAGATATTAACCAATATATTTGAGGAAATACATCGGTATCTGTAACACACTTCGTATTTTTTGTGTAATGGGTTATATAAGGCTTAGTCATTTAATACATATCTCAGTTAAATTGATATCTTTGCAAAAGATATCAATTACCGGTTGGTTTTAGCATATTAGAGTTAAGTGGTAGGGCTGAATGTTTTATGTGTGTGCATTCTGGTGTAGTTGTAGATCCAGTGACGAACTGTGAGTTACGTCTACTGTCGTTGGTTGCCATTTTGTGATGGAAAATGGTGAAGGGGGGGGGGGGGGCGGTCAGTAACCTCATCCCGAATTAGTAGCAGAGAATCGGAAGTGTCACATCTGGGGAAATGCTTGTCAGTGAAAGTGGTGATGAATGAATAGTTTAGTATTTCCTGTTCGATCAAGTAATAGCGTTTACTCGGAAAACGTCTGTATGAAAGAATATATATTATATATATATATATATATATATATATATATATATATATATATATAATATATATATAGAGAGAGAGAAGAGAGAGAGAGAGAGAGAGAGAGAGAGAGAGAGAGATGTGATTTACTTCTGTCTGTGTATGTCTTATTGCATGTCTCAGGAAAAAAAGTGTATATTGGAATATAACTTGTGGATCATTTCTATCATTTTGTATGCATGTTTGTGTATGTATAAATGCCTGTATCTGTATGTATGTCTGTATGTGTATATAAATGTATGTCTGTCTATGTGTGTGCACGCGTGTAGTATCTCAAACGCCAGCGCAGCTGTGTATCTCCGTGAAAATATAAACACGTGAGCAAACACACGTGTGGCTTAACTGTATATCAGAGCGTCTTCCCACGTACTGGAGGCGAACCACGATAAATCAGTCGTGGGTACAACTATTATGGAATTTATGGGAGTGGATGCTCATTCAATTGGAGATTTGGAGATTACAATGGGAGAATTAAAAACAGAGAATCGATGTGCGAGGATCTGGAGATGAAAATGGGGGGGGGGGGGGGGGTATAGCGACTTTGATTTAAGTCTGCCAGTGATATCGAGTTGATGGCACAAGTAGGTAAAAGAATACTACCTTTACCTTCTTACCTTTGAGTTGATAGTAAGAAGGTACAAGGATATTCCTTTTATATCCTTACCTTCGGGTTGATAGTAGGAAGGGAATTCTTTTTACCTTCTTACCTTGCCCCTGGTTATATCTTCTTACATTTGAGCTGGCAGTAAGAAGGTAAAAGGAAATTCCTTTTACATTCTTCCCTTTAAGTTAATGGTGAGAGGGTAAAAAATTCTTTGTACCTTCTTACCTTTGATATTGTTTTACCTCCTTGCATTCAGTCGATAATAAGAATCTTAAAGAGAATTTCTTTTACCTTCTTATCTTTGAGTTGATAATAAGAAGGTATAAGGGAATTTCTTCAAGTTAAGAGAATGAAGGTAAAGAGATATTCCTGTGACATTCTTACCTTTGAGTTTATAAAAAGAAGGTTAAAGAAAACTCGTTATTATTATTATTGGTACGTCACTTCTGAACGCGTTTGAAACATTTCAGAAAATGTTGACATTTCACAAATGTATTGTTTTTGAATACGTTTTCTATTGAATACCTAGAGATTCGAATTTGGAGATGAAATGACAATTAAGAGAGAGAGAGAGAGAGAGAACAATAAATCTATTAATTTCAGTAACCCTACCAATTATTGCTACAGTAATCGCCTTCTTTTGCTACAATTTGCTAATCATTATCGTATTCCTCGAGTATTATCTTCAACCAAGCTGCTCGTATGAGCAGGAAACCCGAGTTGGCCACAACGAGAACCCACTTTTAACAACAACAGCCTTCTCTTTATCGCCTTTTTTATTGAACCCAAATTAAAACAAATAGAAACGCGTTTTCCGTCTTTTATTGACTGATTGATGTATTAAAGGTCTCAGCAACCCGTAACCCTCCTTTATTTACTTATTAACTTATTAAGTGTAAAAGAATATTCAGAAGATAGTTTAGCACAATTCAAAACTATGCAGAAGATAGTTTAGCAAAATACAAAACTATTTAGTAGATAGTTTAGCAAAATACAAAACTATGTAGAAGAGAGTTTTGCAAAATACAAAACTATTCAGAAAATAGCTTAGCAAAATGCGAAACTATTTAGAAGATTAGCAAAGTACGAAATTATTTAGAAGATAGCTTAGCAAAATACGAATTTTATTTAGAAGATGGTTTAGCAAAATGCGTCATCTTTCAGGAAAACCTTAAGAGTAGACTGGAGGGTAAAAGGATGGTGGGGAGGAGGGGTTAATGGGGGGTGGGGGGAGGGAGACCTGTACGGGGAGGGTGACCTGTACGGGGAGGGTGACCTGACCAAGTCACCTCCAATATCACCTGCAATCACCTTGGATTCCAACAACTGTACCGGACTTTAACGCAATTTTTACGTCAGTGTGAAGGCCAACTCTACCACCCCCCCCCCCCCTTTCCTTCTCCAAGAGGACCTGGAACTTGGGTTATTTAGGAGTCCGTCTCTCACTCAACCCCCCCCCCCCACCGATTTTTTTTTTTTTTTTTTTTTTTTTTTTTTTTTTTTTTTTTTTTTTTTATTACCTGCCTGTCTGTCTGCAGGATGCCATTTATATGCGCGTCAGGAAACCATGTGCTGAGGTAGAACAAAAAACCAGTCCGTGGTGCTCGGAATCTACCCATCCCCTCGTAAGGAAGAAGAGGCAGAGGAGAAGAAGGAAAAGAAGCGAAGAAGAGAAGAAGAATAGGGCGAAGAAAAAGGAAAAGAAGCGAAGAAGAAGAAGAAGAAGATATTACGAAAAGAAAACGGAGGAAGAAGTAGTTGAACAAAAAGAATGAAAAGACGAAGTAGAAAAAGAAGAAAAATAGTAACCTTCGCAGCCCGGTTGAGCTTCAGGTTGAATACCAAGCAACTACTTCGCGAGATTGCAAGAAATACAATTTTTTATTATATTATTTTTTTTTAACTTGTCATAAACCGCAGATTAGGCTTCTGTTTACGGATGCAAAAAAAAAAAAAAAAAACAAAAAAAAAAAAAAAAAAAAAAAGAAAAAAAGAAAAAATTGTGTTACAGTTTTTTAAGTCGAATATAAATAAACTATCCAACTTCGGTTAATTTTGGAAGCATTACAGGAAATGTATGTTTATTTGTTCGTAAGCCGTAAATTTAGAAATTTGTTGTTTATTTGTTCGTAAGCTGTAAATTTAGAAATTTTTTGTTCATTTGTTGGCGAAATTTTTTTTTTTATTTGTTTGTAAGCCGTAAATTTAAAGATTTTTTGTTTATTTGTTCGTAAGCTGTAAATTTAGAAATTGTAAAACAAAGAACAAAAATAGTACTTAAATTTTCAAGACATTGCGAGACATGCATGTTTTACATTGGCACAGTTTCGAAGCTTTTTCTGAACGTTAATAAGACACCAATTTATTTTTATATATTTTCTGGTCGTTAAAAAGAAAATGCGCACTTACATTTCATTAATATCCGAGCGTTAAAGGATACACATACTACTGTAGTATTATAAATTTTTTGAACATGCAGGAAATGTAGATTTAAATAAAATTGTTCTTTAAGAAAATATTCTTAGGCAGTAGATTCACAGACTCAGGAACACAGCAACAAAGTTTTTTTTTTCCTTTTTAAATATGGTTCTCTCTCTCTCTCTCTCTCTCTCCGATTCTCTAGCTCTATTCTCCTAAGCCACTTCGATCTCGCTCTCTCTCTCTTCCCCCCCCCCCAGTAGGAGTTAGCGGGAAAAGGTGTCCAAATGCATGCGAAGATAGTATTTTCGGCAGCAATGTCTTTGTCCTTATGATATGTGGACCAGGTCAAGTCTCTCTCTCTCTCTCTCTCTCTCTCTCTCTCTCTCTCTCTCTCTCTCTCTCTCTCTCTCATTGATTGTTGATTTTTTGGGGGAATGATTTGTAAAATTAGTCAAGAAGTCTTGCTTGCTCTTTCGAAGGGAATGATTTGTACAATTAGTCAGAAGACTTGTATGTTTGTTTTTCGAAGAAAATGATAAGTACAATTTGTCAGAAGACTTGTTTGTTTGTTTGCTTTTTGTTTCGAAGGGAATGATTTGTACACTTAGTCAGAAGACTGACTGTTCCTTTTCTTCCCTTTTATGAGGTTTGAAAAAATTATTTTTTATCTAAATTACGTAATTACATTCCAGTCGTCATCCCAAAACTGGGTAAAACGAACGGTACTTTATAGTAAATTCCATAATTTAAAAGGTAATGTAAATTACGTAATTACAACCTAGTCGTTATCCTAAAACTGATACTAAACGAACGGTGCTGTACAGTAAATTCCTTATGTTATACATAATTAAAATTTAGAAGGCTTTAGGCCTCCTCGGATAACAGCAGATGAAACCTATTTTTGGATAAAAGGCCTAAACAGAAGTAATTCAGCGCATGAGGGTTTTAGCGTCGTGAGATCTGTTCATTTTAGTGGCTTGTTATGTATTATTTTTATTTTGTATTTGTTTCAACGTTGGAAAATGTTGAATAAATTTAATTAATGATAATGAATAAAAACCATAATTGTTTATCTAAAACTCGTAAAATGCAAATTTAAATTAATTAATAATAATAATAATAATAATGATAATAATAATAATATAATAATAATTTAATAACATTTGGGAAAGCTTCCAAAGAGAGCAATCAATTTAGAAAGTCTAAAAAAAAAAAATGATTATAGAGACGTCAAGAATAGAAGTTTAACCCGTCAATCCCGGGATTATTTTCTCTTATTTTCCCTTTTTATTGACTGACTTTTGATAGATCCGGGTTATCTGGAGTCTCTGCAAAAAAAAAGAAAATAAAACAAATAATTGAAGTTTCTGCGGACGCCATTGTTTCTCTGATTGTTACTGAATCACTTTGAGTGACAGCGAAGAAGATTACCTTGGTACTATTATTGCGTTCTGGGATGAATTATGTCATATGTATAAACACAGATCGTCAGTTGACGTCTGAAAGATGTAGAATTTATAAACACTGATCGTCAAGTGAGAGCTGAAAGATGTAGAATTTATAAAGATTGATCAAGTGATATCTGAGAGATGTAGAATTTGTAAACACTTGATCTTCAAGTGAGAACTGAAAGATGTAGAATTTATAAAGATTGATCAAGTGATATCTGAGATGTAGAATTTATAAAGATTGATCAAGTGATATCTGAGAGATGTAGAATTCTTAAACACTTGATCGTCAAGTGAGAACTGGAAGATGTAGAATTTATAAAGACTGGTCAATTGATATCTGAAAGATGTAGAATTTATAAACACTGATCGTCAAGTGATATCTGAAAGCTGTATAATATATAAACATTGATCTACAAATGATATCCGAAAGATGTAGAATTTATACATGCCAATCCTCCAATGATATCTGAAAGGTGTAAAATGTATAAAGAATTGTCGTAAAATGGTAGCGTCAGGTGTTAGCGTACCTTTACAGTATTTTTGGTAATAATTAATGAACAAGACAATGATAATAAATTGATTTATAATACTATATTTATATATCATACAGAAAACATATTTTAACTAACTTTTGATGTCATAATGTCTTTATCATTTTACGTTTTTGATCGCGTTTCTTTTATTAATTGTTATATAATATATCTTACATTTTAATTGGTTTATATTTTAAATACTGTTATATTTCCATCTTGTTTTATGCCTCTATTTGTACACGCACACAGTTTTCTTATTCATGATACGTATATATCATGTAATAAATTCGAATATTCTGACCACATATGCCTACAATTATATTTGCTCCTGTTGGGTGGGCTATCTAGATGCAGTTATCACTACCCTTGCATAGATTATTATGTCCTGAACGTATGCCTCATCTGCCGCATGCAATTATTTTTAGTATTGTTGTGTATTCCCCGTCCACATGGGCGCGCTCGCGCCGTTGATTCATCGAAAGACGCCCGCCTTTGTGCTCTCGACGAAGACAGGTTCCTCTGAGAGGCTTTTGTTGAGGGATGCCTCCTCCTCCTCCTCCTCCTATGCACGTTTAGGAGACGGCAGGAAACGTCGCTCTTGTTGGAGGACGTGGTGCGCGTGCGCGTCGGGTCGGGTCTAGTCTCGTTCGCTTGCTTGCTTTGTTGAGTTTAGTCGTGTTGATATGGGAGAGAGAGAGAGAGAGAGAGAGAGAGAGAGAGAGAGCTTCAAATTACACGCGCACACACACCCACAGGAGTGCTACCAATTATACAGAGAGAGATTAGAGAGAGAGAGAATCTACTATATATATATATATATATCTATATATATATATAAAGAGAGAGAGAGAGAGCGAGAGAGAGAAGAGAGAGAGAGCTCAAATTACACACACACACACACACACAGAAGTGCTACCAATTATACGAGGAGAGAGAGAGAGAGAGAGAGAGAGATAGAGAGAAAGCTACCTAATTATAAATAAATATATATATATATATATATATATATATATAAAAAAGAGAGAGAGAAGAGAGAAGAGAGAGAGAGAGAGAGAGAGAGAGAAATGCTTCATATTACACACACACACACAGAAGTGCTACTAATTATACAGAGAGAGAGAGAGAGAGAGAGAGAGAGAGAGAGAGAGAGAGAGCAGGCAGGCAGGCAGGCCGTAGACAGCGTCAGCCCGCATTAGATGATGTCATCGCTTATTAATATGTGGGAGAAGAGTACAGGGCAACTGAGCTGCATACTAAGTCCTTAAGTCTCAAATTTCAGGCGTTACACTTTCAATATTTACGTTAATCGGGATAAATATACAAGCGTAAATCTCTCTCTCTCTCTCTCTCTCTCTCTCTCTCTACTGGTAATCTCGCACATGCGAAAAGAGATCCACATACAAACAAACAAGTAAACAAACGATGCTGTCAAGCCTCCAGAATGCGATGGTCAATTCCTGTACCTCGGAGAACTTTGACCATGGTCGCTGGATCAAGTACAAACCTGTAACCTCTCCTCTCTCTCTCTCTCTCTCTCTCTCTCTCTCTCTCTCTCTCTCTCTCTGTAGA
>NC_061092.1:34984150-34999150 GCF_015104395.2 Macrobrachium nipponense | reverse complement strand
CAATGAGGAACGACCATTAGTTATTTACAAATGATATCAAATCCTAGACAAAATGACTTTTCAATTGAAGCATTCTAACATGAAATATTTTTAAAGGACTACAGGAATTTTGTTGTGTAAAACAGGAATTTTGTTGTGTAAATGAAGAACAGCTGTAAGTGTCATTTACAAATGAAATAAAATCCTAATAAAAAATAAAATATTTTGCTACTGAAGCAGTCCAACACGAGACATTTTTAAAGAACTCATTTCGAAGTGGGATGCTGTAATTCGTACGGATTTTAAATAATACTTGAGGTGGAACACAGTGAAGAATTTACGTACCCAGGGCTTGTTGTCACGAGGCAATCAGCTGAACGAAGCTAGCAACTGGACTGCCCTTGGAAAAAGAAAATAATGAGGGACGTGAAATCGAGGGGAAGCAAGCATGTCCGAGGGGAGGAGGAGGAGGAGGAGGTGGAGGTGGAGGAGATAGATGGTGATGATATTTGTGAGAGGGGAACGTAGATGTGGCATTGATGGAGCAGTCGTTGGGAGAGAGTAGACACTCTCTCTCTCTCTCAGGATGCAAATTAGTGCTTATTTTTAAATTATATTTTCGTTTAGAATTGTATTTTAATCCATTACAATGCTAAGCTACACAAGTATTGTAGATACAAGTTATATTTATAGTTTTACTAAAACCAAAGGAATTATAAGTGTAAATATTCAAACTGCAAATTAAGTGTTTTTGAGCTACATTAAATAGACCCACTATAAGGACCCACGATTATGGAGTTTAGGAGGTTAGGAGAGGGGGGTTGTTGGGGTTGAACTTGGAGGTTGAAGGACCCCGCAACTTTACCCACCTGGTCATGACGTGTCCCAAAGGATAATGGTGATCTCTGTTCCCCTCTCCTTTTCGTGATTAGGGCTAATCCCAGGGGACCGTCCCGTCCAATCTCGGGTACGTTTTTCATTAGGTTACCGTGGGATTGGGCTCTCTAATATGGCCAGTCTAATTACGTCAAGTCGCTCGATCTCGGACCGGTGTCTCACAGCGAGGAATGATCGAATCGAGGATCGAGTCGGGGATCGAGTACCCCGCGTGGTTGACCTCTTGAAATGTTTAGCTGCTTCAGGGATGTGTCCCCATTATTATTATTATTATTGAGCTGAGTATAAAATTTAGGCCAAAAGACTATGAATCAAGTATTAGGAGAGGGTGGAAAGTAAGGTGAAGAAAGAAGATGAAAGGAGGTACAGTAAAAGGAACAAAAGTGGTTGCAGCTAGGGGCCGAAGGCACGTTGCAAAGAACCTTAAGTAATGCCTACAATGTACCGCATGAGGTCCACTGACGGCACTACCCTCCTACCGGGATTATTATTATTATTATTATTATTATTATTATTATTATTATTATTATTATTATTATTATTTATTCAGGAAATTAACCCCTATTCTAATATAACAAGCCCGAGGTGGCCACTGGCTTGAAATTCAAGCTTCGAAAATAATAGAGGCTTGAATAGATGTTTTTCTGAGAAAACTGTGGAGAGACCTTTTCAGTTACAGTATAAAGTGTTATTGCCGTTTCCATTGCAATTTCGAGAAGGTGTTGCGCTGACGTCATCAACATGGCTGATTTTGAAGATGCGATATCACCTTGACATCAGGATGTCAAGGTGAAATCGCAACTTGACAATCAATCGACTTTTTGATGTTTCAAGTTTTAATTATTTCAGGAGGAGGGGACTGATGGGGGGGTGGGGGGGGGGGGGGGTGGGGGGGGGGGGGGGGGGTGTTAGGGGCCTATTAACTCTGCCATCAACTCAAATACGACGCGTCTTCGTCTAGAGTTCCGTACTTTCCTAAAGAAACAAAAAGGAAAAAAACTCAGACGACTAGGAAATAGGACGTAGATAGGATTTAAACGCACGAATTCAGAATCAGAGAGAGAGAGAGAGAGAGAGAGAAGAGAGAGAGAGACGAGAGAGAGAGAGAGAGAGAAACGACCCCATCTGAATCGTGTGATGAACCGGAAAACGAACACTAATCAAGCAAGACATGTTTAGCATTTTTAGACGGCAGAAAAAAAAAGGCCATTCCGCGACATTTTACCATTTCCTGTTACAACGAGCGTTATCATCATCGCCGAATGATTATGCAGGACTTCTCTAATAACGCCTTCTGATCTCGGCAACACCTCTAATCTAAAAGCATCTGTCTGTGTTGTATTACCGAAGGGAGGAGGAGGAGGAGGAGAAGACGGAAGTGGAAGTGGAGGGGAGTAGAAAAGAGGAGGAGGTGGAGTCCAGACTACTCCACCTTTCGAGGCTCGACTCGAAATTCGCGTTTTTTAGCGGGTATCATTGCTATCATTATCACCATCTTTACCAGACCCCCCCCCCCCCCAACCCCTCTAATTATCTGTCAATCGCCGTCGCTAAAGAGGGTTCATATTATGGAGGTCTATGTCATCAAATGATCAAGGTTACGAATCCAATTTTTCAAAGGGCTGGTTTTTCGTTTCTATTTAACCTTTGCTTACATACACACATTATATATATATATATATATATATATATATATATATATATTATATATATATATATATATATGCAATTTAGAAACCCCACATCATGCTTCTAAGTAATCAGTAGAAGGATCCAAAGTAAATATTCTTGTTTATCAAGACGAAATATATTTGTAGAAATATACACAACATTTAGAACTTTCTCCCATCCTTCTGTGGACTTGATCACTAACTAAATGAGAGACACAACACTGGTGAAGAAATAGAAATAAATGTAAACAAACAAAAATGATAAACAAGGTTAAAATATGCGAAGAATTCTGGAAAGGAATACTTCCTCAGACTTGTTCGCATATTTTAACCTTGTTTATCATTTTTGTTGTTTTATTTATTTCTATTTCTTCACCAGTGTTGTGTCTCTCATCTAGTTAGTGATCAAGTCCACAGAATGATGGACGAAACTCTAAACTTTGAATATATTTCTACAAACATATTTCGTCTTGATAAACAAGAATATTAATGTGGATCCTTCTACATTATATATACCCAAATTGCGACTAGAATATTTAATGAATTGTTGTAAGCCAAATGTGCATATTTTAAAACTTTCAACTGCTATGTTCCTTCGTACTGCAAACAGAATTTTGAATCTTAGCCGCTAAGATAGGAATGCTGTAATCGTTTAACGTTGCAACGACTTCTTCCGAGGAGGTTTCAATGGTACACAACCTCCCCCCCAACTCCCCTCCTCTCCATCTTCCTTCCTCTCCCTCTCTCCTCTCTCGCTCTCTTCTCTCTCTCTCTCTCTCTCTCTCTCTCATCAAACGACGGAACCGATAACATTAAAAAAAAAATCATTAGGTTTGCGTTCATCCAGCATCGTGTCATTTAACTGTTAATGTTGTATGGGATGTTTGGTATTTCGATCGTAGCGCGCGTGAGATGGCAACATATCCCCCCCCCCCCCCCCCATCCCCCCCATTTTTTGGGTACAGGTCCTACTACGTAGGCGGAGGAAGAACTAAGAATAAGAAGCCTTGTACCGGGCAAGGAACTGGCTCATGGGATGATGTGGAGGGAAGTAGGGGGTGGTGGAGAGGGACGATGTGATAGGGGAGGGAGGGAGGGAGGGAGGGAAGGAAGCCTCCTCCAAGCCCAGTATATAATGGTGATGTCATAACGGATTTTGACCAACGGGAAACTTCAAAATAAGTATATACAGATAGGGTTCGTACATCGCGTTCCGATTATGGCTAAAGGCCGGGTTTTGATAATTTGACGCGAATAGATTTACTTGTTTTTGTGGCCGCTGCTGTTGTCGTCGTCTTCGTGGAAGACGGATGTAATCAGTGTCTGCTCTTGTTTTGTCTCTTGCCCATCGTGTGGCTACTGTATGTCTAGTGTTTGTGTTTGTATGTACTGTGTCAGATTTGTTTTGGGCTTATGTCTGTCTCGCGCGCCCGATTATAGTGTTTGTGTGCGAGTGTCTAGTGCTTGTGCAGGCCTATCCTATGCATGTTTTTCGAGTGTTTGATCTCTTCCTTGCGCGTGTTTGTGTGCACGTATGTATGTTGCAGTATTCAAGTGCTATAAGTTAGCTATTTTGGTCTCTTTTTTGTGTGTATGTTCTCTTTTTGTGTGGCATGAATCAGACTTAATCCTAAAGTCTGTCGTAACCATCAATAGTAACCTTGAGTATGAGGGAAAAGAATTGAGGAAAAAATTACCTTTAAAAAATCACAAAAGAAAACCAAAAAATACCCCGAGTGCCTTTAGCAGTATCGTTTGAAGTCAAGAACACTACCTGACTACATACATAAGAGTAGTTTTTCACAGGAAAAATACGAGTAGTTGTTTCAAGTATTTATAAGTTGTTTAAAAGGAAACTTACGAGTAATTATAGAAATAGTCGCTTAAAAGGAAACAGGCAAATACTTATAGAAATAGTTGTTACAAGTATTTATAAGTTGTTTAAAAGGTAATTTAGAAGTATTTAGAAGTTGCTCAAGGCAATATTCTATACGAGTCCTGACAGATGTAGTTATTCAAAGAAAACACGACAATTACTTATAAAAGTCAGTACCTACGCGGAATGAGGTGAACACATCCAATCCACCAAGTTCATAACCGCTTTCGTGACAGCTCATAGTCTTTGTGAACCGGTCAAGACGATTATCATGGGCTGGGGACCTCATTATAAACTGCAGTATAACTTGTTCTTTTGTCTTATTACTCCCCAAGTTTGTTTTAAGAGTTCCATTCTCAGGCTAGGCACAGTTCCTGCAGTTTTCGTTTGAATTTTATTTTCCCTCAGTTGATTCGTTTGATCTAAATAACGTCATGTACCTGGGGGTTTGTTGAACGAGTGGTTCGCAACCGGAGAATAGGGCGTGGGACTAGCAACTTCACCCCGAATAATTTTTGTTAACATGATGGTTGGAATTATTTGGAGCCAACCATTCTATGGGGGAAGGGGTGCATATATATATAATATATATATATATATATATATATATATATATATATATATATATATATATCACTAAGTTTGTGCCGAACCAAAGCCAAGGCGTATTGGTACCCGGGCACTCATAAGACCGGAGGGTCAGAGGTTCACAAGTCCAGTATTTTGATGAGGTAAAGTGTTAGGGAGTTGTGGTTTCTTCAACCCAAATTCATCTCCTCCCACCCGCCCCCCGCCCCTCCCTCTTCCCAATACCCCGCTGAAGAATGGGGGGTGTTAATGGGAGGGGTAGATGTTGGGGTTAGGGGTAGGAGGTCCCCTTCGCGCAACACCATCCAGCAGCCCAACTGACTCCCCCGGAAGTGTGTCACAAGGTAGCGCAGTTGTTGCAGTTTTTTTTTTTTTTTTTTTCTCTCGTGTTCCTTCCTTTCTCAGGTCTTGGCGGGAAATATCTTGGACGCCTTTGCATGGGAGTGAATGCTTAAGCTTCGTCTGGTTGGAGAGGTCATAACAATCGTTTGTATTTTTTTCTTGAACCTTGTAAAAAAAAAACCTTACTATGCAATTCGCCTAACTAACCGTACAGTCTTCATTTGTTAATCTCTCTCTCTCTCTCTCTCTCTCTCGTCTTGATTGTTCATCTGCCTGTCTCCCTTACGTGCAGAATTATTCTCACACACATGGTGCTTTCTAGTGATCTACTGCGTTCGAGATTCGCTCGTTGGATACTTGACAAATTCTCTTTGTCAGTGACAAAGGCGACCGATGGCTGCAGTGAGGAGGATTGGTATACAGAACGTCGCAATAATCCTCTCTTCTCTACGCATGCGTCAGGCACTTCCTGGCATTGACGGAAAGTAGGGAAAATATTAAGGTTAACAAGGAAATCATGTCGTGGAGCAGTGGTTCTTAACCTTTTTATGACCACGCCCCCTCAAAGAGTTGGTCCTTTCTTTCACGCCCCCTTGCATCTATGAGTAAAACTCCCTCCCAGATTTAAAGGAAGATACAGAAAAAAAAATGAGAAAGAGAAGGAGTTTCGAGTGATGGGAAGTGAGGTCAATAATTTCATATAACCATAGTCAGCCCAACGAGCCTAACTAGAGAAGCAGACTCTTGGAAAGCAACGTTATAAGGCGATACTTTGCATTTTTTCATAAACTTCAGATTATTAGTTCCTAACTCTTGTTAAGGGAATAACGAATATAATGAGAGATTTTTCTTTTTCATTTTTCCCTGGGGATCGCGCCTCTCCTGGAAATTGCTGACTCCCCCTAGGGGGGCGCGCCCTCCCCCCCGGTAAAGAACCACTGTCATAGAGATATGTCTGTCGCTAATCAAACGGTGACTAGTGACATGGAATTTAGAAAGGGGTTTTGTGTGTGGGGAGGGGGACACAGGTACCGTCATGTACCAAGGGGGGGGGGGGGGGGGGGGGGTTAGAGTGGTACATAGAGCAAAGACAGCGGAAGGCAAAACAGGAGGTCAGCGTGAAGTGCATTTCTTGTCACAGTGCATTAGGAAGTGTGTCCCGTCTCGCTTTGTCATTATTACGTGTTTCCTCCTTCCTCGTCAGTGCATATTGTCATTGTTTCCAATACGGAAATTGTTTTTATTGTTTTTGTTTTGTGGGTGCCACATAGGAGGTCTTAACACGCGCCGGACGACATCGTCCTTTCGTTATGGGTCATCCACTATTGTTATGGCGAGAGGTTTTGCTTTCGTGTGGTATTTTATTCGCAAGCTTTTATTCTTGGTTTTTATTCACACACTTTTATTCTTGGCTTTTAAACATGCATACTTTTATTCGTGGTTTTTAATCACCCTTTTATTCTTAGTTTTATTCACATATTTTCTGTTCTCAAGTCCATCCACGTATTACCTCATCCACACTTTTTATGGCCTTGTCAGATGCAATGCCAGAGCTCTCTCTCTCTCTCTCTCTCTCTCTCTCTCTCTCTCTCTCTCTCTCTCCATGACGTGATAGATAACTCGCCGTGCGTAGGAAGATTGCTTTACAGGTAGGCGAAAGAAAAGGTTAGAGAGTAAAAGTATTGGCGGGGGAAAAAAAAAAAAAGAACTAAAAGAAGGTTAGTTAGGTGTTGTCTCTTTCTGGCTGAAGACTTTTGTAATAGAGGAGGGATATATATATATATATATATATATATATATATATATATATATATATATATATGTGTTGTGTGTGTGTGTGTGTGTGTGTGTGTGTTTTATTTTCTTTTCTTTAGACCTTAAGAGATGGTAGATATACGCACGCGAAACCGAGTAGGAGAGGACTTGGAGCTACTGACAATTTTTGAAGGACTTTTGAAAAATAATTTCATATTGAGAATCGAGATAAAAAAAATATTTGTTTGTGGGGTTATCGATCGTCATTCGCTGTAGATTAGAGAACAGTTTGTTTGTGGTTACTGTAGTTCATATTTGGATGACGTTGTAGCTTTCGGGTGCATATATTTTATTATATATATATATATATATATATATATATATATATATATATATATTAAACCTTCATATATGTTCCGGTTTGGTGGTATATACATGCAAACACATAATGTTCTACACTTAACATATGGAAACTACTGGGTGTTATAAGTGAATACTAATATTGACCTTAAAAGATATTTAACCAAGATGTTTTATCAATGTTGCCAGCAACATTGTAACCAGCAAGTTTTATAAACGAGATTAACCATAAAATCAATGTAATCTGGAAGATTTATAAACGAGATTAACCATGAAAGCAATGTAACCAGTAAGTTTCGTAAATGAGATTGACCATGAAGGCAATGTAATTTGCAAGTTTTATAAATGAGACTGACCATGAAATCAATGTAACCAGCAATGTTCTATAAAGGAGACTAACTTTAAAACCTCGCCAACGAGTGAGTTTCCGAAACGGGTACACGCAGCATCACAATATCGACACATTTAACGAATCCTATTCTCCATCTGCCATTCCAGTGTAAGGCTAGTGGAAAACTGGAAGTGAATCTCAAAGGCCCCTGCGGAAAAACAAACGTGGAGTGCCATCTATCTCTCTCTCTCTCTCTCTCTCTCTCTCTCTCTCTCTCTCTCTCTCTCTCTCAAGCGATCAGTTTTTCCAAGTGAATACAGCCCTTCATAAGGCTGCCTGCGTCGACTTACATCAAATGGAGCTGACTTTGAGTTTATTTTGCCTTTCGCTTTATGATTTTTTTTATTGACGTCATTTCTCTTGGTTCTGTATGTTCTCGTCTTCACGTAATATAATTGCTGTGATTTTAACATTAACTTTCATATGTCTAACTTGACCTTGTATTTTTTCTTCCAGTATATGTCTTCTGATCTTCCTTTTTGCATCGTTACTTAACCTGACAAGTTAATTATTTTTCATATAAGTGATTGCCCCTTTTTCTCCTCTACGTCCCTCTTGCACAAGTACTCCCGTCCTTCTCTTGTTCCAGCCGCGTTTGCTTTGTTTAGCTTCCAATTAAACCAACTTCTCACGTGGAAGCGTTGCTCTGAAGGTTAATGACCTTTTTGTCGTGATTCGAGTGAATATTTGCTCGGTCTGAGTAATTGCGCTGCAACAAATGCACTAGAGTGAATGCGTGCCGTCTGTTTTATTTATATATTTATTTATTTTGTGGTCGTTGCTGCTATTTTGGAAAGTACAGATGAGGTAGGATTATCATGAAGACTATTAAATTTCTCATGACTTATCTTTCGCTTTAATATATAGTAGCGTGAGGATTTCTATAGGAAAAGGTTTAGAATAAGATGAAAAGAACGAGAATAAAGGAGAGAGAGAGAGAGAGAGAGAGAGAGAAAATGTCAGATCCAGAGAGCAAGTTCTTTTTACCTGAACTTGAACTTTCCAGGACCGGCCGTTGTCCGAAATGGGCAACTTGTGAGCGACCAGTACCGGTCTTCACTTCCGCTATTTCTCCTCTACCTCCTCCTCTCATCATCCCTCTCCCCCCTCGTCCCTCTCCCACATTTGTACTCGTTTACGGGAACTCGACACCACCCCCTCACCTCCTCCCCCTCCCTCCCTCTCCTCCTCCTCCCCATCACCCTCCCCCCTCCGTCGTTCGTGCATGGCGTTGGTTGTAATTTCTCGGGGGTTTGCAAGGTACGTTGATTGATAGGTAGAAACGTTAGTTGTGATTAGTTTGTCGTGTATAGTAGTTCTAGACACTCAATATATATATATATATATATATATATATATATATTATATATATATATAAAAAATATATCATATACGATACACATAACATTTTTCTTCTTTACAGGGTGGCACCTTAAGCCTTCCCGTTCTTAGCAAGTCTTCTGGGATGAGGTTGTTGACCTGTAATACTTTCTACCTTGGTTGCAACCACCAAAGTTTGTTAACAGAGGCCCAATAGATTCAGCGAATTATTTTACGGTGATTCTGTCGGTCCGCCTCCAGTGGCATTCTCTGTTGACCCTAAGCGACCGAATGCAGATGTTTGCTTAGCGTCAGTGTTAACGAAAATTTGCGTAATTGCTTCATGCCCACGCCAGATTCGTTTGTTTCTTAGTACTTTTATTAGTTGCATTCTACACACACACTATAATAAATATTTATATATATTATATATATATATATATATATATATATATCATATATATTCGCATATGTTTGTATATAAATTTAACATACACATACATACATGCAAACGCATAAATATGCATACACGTATGATTGCAATGTCATCCAGAACGCCACGTTCTTATACACCAGGAGTAATCGTAATGGCACATAGCACCAAACAGACGAACACAAAGTCCACAAATAAATTTCCAGGGGGAATAGGGATCCAGTGATGCCCAAAACATCGAATGACGTCATTAAACAGTGCTGGGATCTCTCCATAACATTTAATGGCCTCCATAACGCCACAAATTATTGATGATCAGAGCGATAATAGTACCCGATTCCGTTAGAGTATTGGATTTGCCATCTTTCATATCACTTCTCGCCAGTAGACGAATCAATGCACACACACACACACACAGATTGTATAGATTCTGAAGCCTTGTACTTAGTTGCACTTTCACAGAGAGAGAGAGAGAGAGAGAGAGAGAGAGAGAGAGAGAGAGAGAGAGAGAGAGACTAATCATTATCATGCTAAACGAGGGAGAGAGAGAACTGATCAATATCAAGTTAGGCATAGTAGTTTTGCAGTCACTGGCAATTTTCAGAGAGAGAGAGAGAGAGAGAGAGAGAGAGAGTTACAAGGATTTGGATGTCTCATAGACTTGTTAGTCTATCGGAGGAGACATCGTGTGCTCACTTATCTTTAGGAGCGGGTTTTACTGTGCATTCACAGTGTCCTAATGATTTTGTCTAGGTTTCTTGTAAACTCTTCCACACTGTTGTTGTTTACAACTTCTGGTGGTAGTTTGTTCCATGTGTCACATATCTTGTATGGAAAGAAGTTCCCACAATGGGATTTGTTGTATCTCTTCAGTTCTAGTTTCCATTAATTATTTCTGGTCTAGTTTTCGTATAACGTAAATAGGTTACAGACT
Source organism: Macrobrachium nipponense (assembly GCF_015104395.2). NCBI lineage: Eukaryota > Metazoa > Arthropoda > Malacostraca > Decapoda > Palaemonidae > Macrobrachium > Macrobrachium nipponense. The sequence continues at coordinate 34,988,605 of NC_061092.1, read as the reverse complement.
ACTTTTATTATATCTTTCAGTGTTTTGAATGTTTCTCTTAGTTGTCCTCGCAATCTTTGTGTTTCTAAGCCATATATGTTCAGGCTCTCTAGTCGTCTTCGGTAATCTATTTGCCTGATGGATGGAATTAACTTTGTGGCTCTTGCTTGTACCCCTTCCCATCTATTTATGTCTTTTCTTAGTGTTGGTGACCAAAACTGTACTGCATATTCAAGATGAGGTCTAGCTATTGATGTGTGGAGCTGCAGCACTGTTTCCTTGTTTCTGTATTTGAATGCCTCTTTATGAATCCCATTAGTTTCTGTGCCTTCTTTTCAGCTTTTATGCACTGTTATAGAGAGAGAGAGAGAGAGAGAGAGAGAGAGAGAGAGAGAGAGAGAGAGAGAGAGCATCAATATTAAGCTAAGGTATCAGCTTTGTGATTACTGACAGTTTTCAAAGAGAGAGACAAAGAGAGAGCTTGGGCGGTTCAAACGTTACTACTTTGCAGGAGAAGAAAAAGATAGCAGTCATTAAACGACTCGTGATAAAAAGGGATCTTAAAAGATGACTTTCTAAAGAGGACGAAAAAGTTGAGGGAAGCTGTAAAAAAAAAAAAAAAAAAAAAAACAATCTTGGATCTAACGTTGTCAGTCAGACGCCGTCACATTAAATGTAACCATTCTCCGCGAAAATGTTACCCTAAAAGAATTAAGCGTTTCAATGAATGGCTTACTGTTACTGTAGTCAGAATCCTGTTCTGTGCGGTCGTGAGTTGAAAAGCAATTGAAGGTGTATGCTTTAGTTGATAGAACTTCAGTTTTGTTCAACGTCAATTTAGAGTCTACTGGTACCAATAATAATATTAATTCCATTGTATTCAGTTACTATTCAAAGTACAGTACAGAGTTTAGTCAAATGAGTATTGCTTGATTCGAAGGGTTATTATTATTATTATTACTAGTAGTAGTAGTAGTAGTGATACTGACAAACCTCTCTGAACAAAGGCGTCGGAAGAAGAGATATCATGACGTCATTGGTATGAAAAAAAACATGCTTTGATATCTCTCGCCTAATTAGCATACCAGCAGTGGGTACTACAATGATTCACAGTTTGCTTCTAAATAAAAATTTTGTCCAATTAAACCCGGTAATCCACATACTGGGTGATCTTTCTGAGACGAACGGATTATTATTACCTTTTCACTTTCATTTGCTTCTCGGGTAATCCCTTCTTCTCTCCCTCCCCCTCCCTCCCCCCCACCACCCCCTAGTTGCCTGGTGGGGAAGTGGGGTATTGAGAGTCAGGGACAAGAGAGGTCTTCTCAAGGACACGAGGTAGATTCTTGTTCCCCTCCTCCTCACCCCCTCCCCCTCCCTCCTCAGACTTCTTAACTCCCTCCCATCCCCTACCCTCCCTTTCCCAATCCCCCCTTCCCCCCCGCCCCCTACCCGACAGTGTTTAGTTACCCTTATTATTTTTTCGTATCCCGGTCAAGTTGAGTAAACTCTTAATAGACTTGGTACATTTTAGTGGTTTAAATGTTATTTGCCAGTTTATGACCCTGGGAACTCTCTCTCTCTCTCTCTCATCATCTCTCTCTACGATCTCTCTCTCTCTCTCTCTCTCTCTCTCGAATTGCGGGTTTATGACCAATTACTATGTCTGGTTATATGAATCCCTCAGTGGTAAAAAGAGTTGCCTGGCACCAGTAGTATATCTTTTACAGTCGCCATTATTACTGATAATATCTTCTCTATCTATATCTTCAGTAATGATAATTCAGTCCTTTTCACTACGTCTGAAGTGTTTAGTTTTTTTTCTAACAGGCAATACTATCATTCAATAGGCCATTCCATTACCTTTAAAGTTTTTTAATAAGACAGTCATAGCATTCATTAGCCCTTATGACAAATTGCAAAATCAACGAGAAATATTATGAATCCACAAGTCTCATCTTAGGCCAGAGCTGATTTAGGGAGAGATAAAGTAGTAGAATAATAATAATAATAATAATAGAATAATAAATAATAATAATATGTGGCGCCGTGGAGGAGTTGGTTAGGTCTTCAATAGACTTAAGTCAAGTTAAGCAACATTGGGGCTGGTCAGTCGTTGGATGGAGGTGACCGCTCTCCTCGGCGTTGATTCCTTGGGAAAGGATCTTTACCATAATTTCCTCAGTCTACTCAGCTGTAAATGAGTACCTATCCCTGATGGGGTGAGGGTCCAGCTATGGGTTAAATAGCAAAACTCAGCAATGATGGAAAGAAATGAAGGAATAAACGACAACGACGTAAATAGAACCTCTGGCAACAGAGGAGCTTCGTCCGGCAACCAGGTATTCAACCCAATTGAAGGGGAAGACGGTCAGGTACTTGAGGTCGTCATCCAGCAAACTGATCACCACAATGAAAGTAATCAACAGCCTGAGATTGGAGCTACAGAGGCAAAAAGGAAGAAATGGACAAGAGAAGAAAATAAGGAAATATGGAGATGCTACATCAGAAGCAACCCGACGGAGAGAGGATATAGAAGAAGATTGATCAACATCTGGAATGAGAGGGAATAACACCCCCCAAACAGAGCAGAGGCTGGCAGACAAGTAAGGAACATAAAGCAAAATAACTGGCTTTCCCCAACAGAAAGAGAAGACTGGAAAGGGAAAGGTCACACGACAACGAATTACACGAAGACCAACTGAGAGACGATGCCACAGAAGACGACAGGGAGATGAAGTATCAAACAACGACACACGAAGAAACACGACGAAGTAACAGAGAGGACGGAATGGGTAGAAAAGATTAGACAATGGATGGAGCCAGATACGGAGAGAACAAAGATCCCCTCATGAAAGCCTACAACACCAAGAAATTAAGGGAGGAAAAACAAGTGAGGTCAATGAAAATAATGGGCCTAATACACACCACCAGTATCACAGAAACAAATAACTTGACATATGCAGGAGCAAGATCAGTAGCAGAACGATGGGGATTCGAACACCAACAACCCACCGTCACAACCAACCCACAGAAACCAAACAGCAACCTCCTGGAAAAGGCGCCTGGAAAGCAAATCATGGTGATGAGATCTGACTTGAGTAAAACTGAAATAGATGGCAGAAAAAAGGCTAAGAAGCAAGAAAACAAGGGAGGAAACTCAACGAGAAATACAAAGTACAAGAGAGGGGACTAAACAACACAATAGAAGATGTAAAACAGAGGCTTAAGGCCAAAGCACACAAGATCCAACGATACATGAACAGGAATAAGGATACCAACAGAACAAAACTATTCGGAACCAACCAGAAAAGACTATACAGCCAACTAAGAGGGGAAGACAACCACCCAGAAATTCCTGAAGCCGAACCAAGTAAGAGACTCTGGGAAAACATATGGAGCAAATCCGGTATCACACAACAAACATGCAACATGGCTCCAGGAAGTCAAGGAAGAAGAAACAGGAGAATAAAACAAAGATTCACAGAGATACGACAGACACAGTCAGACACCAACTAAAGAAAATGCCAAACTGGAAAGCCCAGGTCCCGATGAAGTCCATGATACTGGCTCAAAAACTTCAAGGCCCTACACCCACGAATAGCAGAACAACTCCAGCATTGTATCTCAAATCACCAAGCACCCAAATTGGATGACCACAGGAAGAACATCTTAGTACAAAAAGACAAGAGTAAGGGAAATATAGCCAGTAACTACAGGCCTATCACCTGCCTACCAATAATGTGGAAGTTACTAACAGGTATCATCAGTGAAAGGCTATACAACTACCTAGAGGAGACAAACACCATCCCCTACAACAGAAAGGCTGCAGAAGGAATGTAGGGGCACAAAAGACCAGCTCCTGATAGACAAAATGGTAATGAAGAACAGTAGGAGAAGAAAACCAAACCTAAGCATGCATGGATAGACTATAAGAAAGCCTTCGACATGATACCACACACATGGCTAATAGAATGCCTGAAAATATATGGGGCAGAGGAAAATACCATCAGCTTCCTCAAAAATACAATGCGCAACTGGAATACAATACTTACAAGCTCTGGAATAAGACTAGCAGAGGTTAATATCAGGAGAGGGATCTTCCAGGGCGACTCACTGTCCCCACTACTCTTAGTAGTAGCCATGATTCCCATGACAAAAGTACTACAGAAGATGGATGCCGGGTACCAACTCAAGAAAAGAGGCAACAAAATCAACCATCTGATGTTCATGGACGACATCAAGCTGTATGGTAAGAGCATCAAGGAAATAGATACCCTAATCCAGACTGTAAGGATTGTATCTGGGGACATCAGAATGGAGTTTGGAATAGAAAAATGCGCCTTAGTCAACATTCAAAAAGGCAAAGTAACGAGAACTGAAGGGATAAAGTTACCAGATGGGAGGCAACATCAACACACCTAGATGAGACAGGATACAAAATACCTGGGAATAATGGAAGGAGGAGATATAAAA
>NC_061092.1:34961650-34979150 GCF_015104395.2 Macrobrachium nipponense | reverse complement strand
CCTATCATTTTCCTGTGGTATTGCGCTCATATATATATATATATATTATATATATCATATATATATATATATTAAAATATATAATAAATATAATAATATATATATCACATACACACACACACACACACTCGCCTTAGTGTTCTGTCTCATTCTTTAAAGACATTATATTGGAAAATGTATTTATTCTTCTTTTTTTCTAAATCGGTCGACGGGCTGCCTCGCACCAGCAATCGGTGTAAATAAATCTGTGAGGCGTAACTTAACCTGACGATTAAAGTCGACAGAGTGATACGCTTTTATTCAGTAAGTATTGCTCTGTGCAATTATGGGGTCGTTCTGCTTCAAGGTTTGTAGTGTAGGAGTCTCTCTCTCTCTCTCTCTCTCTCTCTCTCTCTCTCTCTCTCTCTCTCTCTCTCTCTCTCTCTCTCTACTCTCTCATCACACACACACACACACACACACAACCATTGTCCCATGCTCTTTGATTTTAGATTTTATCAAACCCAAGAGAGCTGGAAATGTTTTGTTGCATTTTGACAAGAAAACGAAGTTAGGACTTAATTGTTGTAATCATGTCAATTCTCCTCCTCCTCCTCCTCCTCCTCCTCCTCCTCCTCCTCCTGTATCCTTTCACGTACTCAGTTTGATAGTTATTTTGTTTCCAGAAGACTAACAATGAGCAAAATAACAACAATGATAATAACATTACAGTAACTCGTTTTATTTAGCAAACCCCTTCACCACTTACGATGCTGTGATGGTGTCCTTCAGTTAATTATAAAAAGATAGAGCTTTAAGCAGGATTTCAAGAAAATTACAGAAGTTTAATTACCTATGTAAGTGAGATAATGATGGAAGGGAAGATGGAGGTGGTTTGGACATGCCGTCTTACCAGCTGAATTGGAAAACCTTACACCTACTTGAATTAGAACAGAGACTGGAGGCTGGAGGTAAGTGGAGATTTGTGGAAGATAGAGCCCAGGAAAGACCTGTGACCTGAGATTATGTGACTGTAAATCAATTGGTCAACACAGTAATAATTGACGTCACACTTTTGGTGGTCACTGGCATCAAAATGTATTAAGGCCCGAGGTACTGGATTGCTAACTTCACGGTCCCTAGCCCAGAGAGGAGAGAGAAGGGAGAGAGGGATCGAGAGAGAGAGGAGAGGAGCGGAGAGAAGGGGGGATAGGGCTGAGAGAGGAGCGAGGAGGGGGGGGGGGTAGGGGGGGGGGGTTACTTGGCAGACTGATTGATTGATTAGCAGTTTTCTGGCGTCCTGACAGTAAAGGTCATTGACCCCATTACCTCACTGATGCCAACCCGGTTTAAATTATGACAACATTTTTTTATTCTCTCTCTCTCTCTCTCTCTCTCTCTCTCTCCGTGACAAACCATCGGGTATTCAATGCATTGCAAAGGTCAACGAAATCTCATTAGTGTTATAAGCAGTTTGATTTGATATACATATATATATATATATATATATATTATATATATATATATTATATAATATATATATATAGATATATATATATATATATATATATATATATATACACACATATACATATACCATATGACACATACACGCACATTTCCCATTAGATAGGTCTTATTCTGCAGCGTATTTAAAACACTCATATCAGTCATATTTTAAATTTTACATAAAGGAACGCGTCAAAATTTTTTTTCCTTTAAGAAAAAATAATGAACACCAGTTTCGTAATTAAAATTCTAGGCCACTCGTATACCGGGCCTTAGCCGAGGACGTTAAAGGGGAGGTGTGTTCGTGTGTTCGTTTATATATTCGTGTAATTTTGTTTTTGTTTTTATTTCTTTAGTTTTTGCTTATTTATTTATTTTTTAATGGATGAGTGAAGGAGAATGGGATTTTGAACCAATCTATCTTGTATTATGAGCGACAGGAGCTTTGAGAGAGAGAGAGAGAGAGAGAGAGAGAGCAAGCATCTTAGCATAAGAATAATGTAACACGGGCACAAGTAAGAGAGAGAGCATCTAAGCATAAGAATAATAACACAGGGCACCATCTAAGCATAAGAATAATATGACACCGGGCTTAATTAGGGTAAAGCAAAGAGAGAGAGAGAGAGAGAGAGAGAGAGAGAGAGAGAGAGAGAGAAATATGCCCGTTCCCCCCTCAATCTCACTCGGGACAGACTCTGCTGCAGTCATGAGTCACCGAGCGATGGCCTGACATGTGGAAAAGGGGAAGAAGAGGAGTTGGTGAGGGGGAGGGGAAGGGGTAGGAAGGAGGAGGTAAGAGGAGAGGAGAGGAAAGGACAAGAAGAAGGGTAAAAGCAACAACGGTCACGCAAAGGAGCAAGCGAAGAGGGCGGGAGAGAAGGGCTTAGTAGGGGAGGGGGTGGGGACGGTAGGTTAAGGTTACACAAATGTACCACGCCCACAAATCTACTCTTTTTTATGACAGTTGCCGGTTTATTCATACAAATGTCAGGGATGTTTGTTTGTTTCAAGTCTTTTACATTACTTTGGTATGTTACACACACACAACATCAACCCAACACACACACATATATATATGTTTATATATATGTATATATATATATATATATTATATATATATATATATATAAATTAGACGTGAATAGAATACATGAATACAAATGTACTATATCTCAGAGGAAGAAGAGAGAGAGAGAGAGAGAGAGAGCTGTAGATTCTGATTCGTGTACTGTGTCCTGATCACGAAAAATAATAAGCAGTTTCCATCATTAATTTATATATTTGACGTTCTTAAAACTAATGACCATCTGCCTAGTTTTAAATCCATTTTTTTAAACTATAATAGTGGCCAGTTTTTCCGCGACAATTTAGTCATTAGAATGAATCAGGACTTGGCCTTGAGTCTCTCTCTCTCTCTCTCTCTCTCTCTCTCTCTCTCTCTCTCTCTCTCTCGTGGCAGTTGGGATCCCATGAACATATGCAACCTTGAAAAGAGCAATAACCTAGACCTTGGCCAGGTGGTTTTGTTCTTATCAGCGATTCATCCTTCCAGTACCACCACTACCACCTCCTCCTCCTCCTCCTCCTCCTCAAGGGTTGACTTCATGAGACGCAACGATAGTGACCTCGACGTTGAGCATGAGGTTTGATTAAGGGACACCAGCTATGTCTGTGTTTCTAGGGTCGTCCTTCACATTCCTCAACTCTCTCTCTCTCTCTCTCTCTCTCTCTCTCTCTTGAATACTGTATTTCCAAATTTATTGTCAGTGCGTGAATACGGTCTTCCAGAATTCACTGTTGAAAGTGTGAATACTGTCTTCCAGTATTCACTTTCAGAAATTGAGTGCTGTCATCCAAATTCACTGATAGCGTTTGAATACTGTCTTCCAGAATTAATTGGCAGAGTTTGAACACTGTTTTCCAAAGTTTACTCGCAATTTGAATGCTGTTTTCTAGTATTCATTGTAAGACTTTGAATACTGTCTTCCAGAATTCATTGGTCGACTTTGTAGACTGTTTTCCTGAATTCAATGGCAGAAATTGAATATTTTAACCCAGAATTCACTGTCAGACTTTAAATACTGTCTTCCAGAATTCATTGGCAGACTTTGGAGACTGTTTTCCTGAATTCAATATCAGAAATTGAATATTTTAACCCAGAATTCACTGTCAAAGATTGAATACTGTCTTCCAGAATTCACTGGCAGAATTCATTGTTAGACTTTGAATACTGTTATTTCAAGGCTTAACAATGCTTTCACTATTTTGTTGTTCCTTTCCCCCTCCCATTTTTTAAATCCCGAACATGGTGGGATTTGGGATTTTCCTTAATTTTTTTCATTCTCCCAGAGACGAAGGGATTTATGACTCGAAATGAAAGGAGTCACGAATAATCATCTCCGGGTAAGGAATGATTAGGTTCCATCTGTATGGGGAACGGAGGGAAACGTGATGCGGTGATTGGGGGAAGTGTAGGCTTATCCAGGAGAGAGAGAGAGAGAGAGAGAGAGAGAGAGAGAGAGAGAGATTGCTGTAGTACTTAGTATATATATGTATGTATGTATGTATGTATAACTGAACCAGGAAAGTTTGGTACGTGATGAATATATAAATGAAAGTGGAAGCCAGGACGGAAAGCGAAACACTGGAGCGCTCCGAGATCTTTCGACCTAAATGTCCTTCCTTTACTGAGCAGACTGATGTACATGAGAAACCGAGTGAACAAGGAAGGGCCGTATAAGTGATAGATAGGGATTATAAAGGAAATCAGTGTATATATATATATATATATATATATATATATATATATATATATGTATATATATATATGATATATAATATTAGCTGACCAACCTGGCGCTGACGAGGAAAAATCTGAAAGGCATTCGATCATTTACCTTAGAAACGAAGCAACACGTGGTGTGGTTTTGATTAACACTTTTATTTAAAGCAATGAATTCGAGACAGACTTGTTAAGCACAGGAAAGAAAAGCATCTTCAGTGACATTACACATAAGGATTCAAAGGAAATGCAGGAAAATTTGTCTGAGTCGGGCTGTTCGGGGCAACTCTGAGTTATAGTCGTCAGTCCCGGAGCCACACGGATTGGGGTATGGGTTTGAAACCTAAGCGGAAACCTTCCCTGGGTCAAATGTGGTCCGCGGGCCAAATTTTGTCTAGATCGGTCAAGCGGTTCGTATTTGTATAGAGCACAAGTTTTACATACTTACAAGTTTAGTTCAATTAATTTATATATACATTAATAATATATATATATATATAATATATATATATATATATATATATAGACACACACACACACACACACACACACATATATATAATATATATATATATATATATAGAGAGAGAGAGAGAGAGAGAGAGAGAGATAGATGTACGTATACCTACATATTCATACATACTGTAATATGAATGTACTATATGTATAGCGTAAGTATGACTATGTATATATTCGTTTTATGCCAGCCTACTTCAGCTGTGTAAAATATACATAAAAACAATTTATTAGTCAACAGCAACGTGGTACATTCAAAACCAAATCACAGATTTCTAGTTTACATCCTATTAAGTTTTTTGTGAATCGTACTAGAAAGAAAACACTACCAAGGAAAAACAGCTGCCCGATAAAGGAATATATATATATATATATATATATATATATATATATATATATATATATATATATATATATATATATATATACACAGTAACTTCAAGCAAGACTGCTGGATGCGGATGCCCTTAGAGATAAGCCAGAAACAGGAGACAGTGACAGATGACGTTTATCTGAAAGACAAGGGAAAAAACATTTGTTTCGGATGTATTGACGCATGCGCACTGAGTGTGGTCCGTACACCTTGCGATTGTATCGGGTGTCAGGACGAATTAAAGATGGAAAATGTATCGTTTAATTAGTAGAAATTAAGTTTGTGTGCGTGAGTATGTGTGAGAGAGAGAGAGAGAGAGAGAGAGAGAGAGAGACTTGTTATGGATGGTGGAAAACGACGAGGGGTGTTGTGATAATGGTCCATAGTCAAAACAAGAGCCATGGTCCCAGAGATGCTGTTGTGATAGGGAGTAGACACTCAGGCCCATGATTAACAAACAGGGACAGAGAGAGAGAGAGAGAGAGGCAGGCGAGTGTCGTTGGATGGGGTGTTTGAGAATGATTTAGAAATGAAATAGGGCGTTCAGTTTGCTGTTTACACACACGCACTCTCTCTCTCTCTCTCTCTCTCTCTCTCTCTCTCTCTCTCTCTCTCTCTTCAGAGATAATAAACTAACGTTCTTACATTGGATACTGTGACAAAACAACGATTTAATTCTTCAGATCATCGAGTTTGAATTGATGATTTTTTTTTAGATACATAAATGTATCTGTTGATGATTTAAGTGAAATTTATTTGACATTTTCTGTTTTCGCTTTCTCTCTCCAGACACCGGAATTAAAATCTGATGGAAGTTTCTTTTGTCAAGTAATGGTGTTTGATCCTTTCACTTGATGAATGGTTGCTATTTTTGAATTGCAATTGTGATATTGAAGGAAGGACAAATTGAACTATCATTTTATTTGTATTTTGGTATAACTTTATTCCTTTACCATAAATGAAGACATAAGAAGTAGATATTTTGTTAAAATACGCGAGAGACAATAAAAACTTTTGAAGGCTGGTCAGAACATAAGTCATGTCTTTCACTTAATAGCATAGGCTTATAAGGTCATTTAATTTAATGTCTTTTAACGTCTATTTCAAGTGAAAGGAGTCACCGACTTTAGTGAAAATGCAGATATTTTCAGTTATTCGCGAGGGAATATTTATTTTTATGAGAATTGGTGATACAAGACTAATTTCAGCTTGTCAGCTTCTCCTAGCTATTTCATTGCGAGAAATAGAAAATGCTAAATGTCGGAGTCCTCCACCAGACTGCATAATAATAATAATAATAATAATAATAATAATAATAATAATAATAATAATAATAATAATAATAATAATAATAATAATAATAATCTGAAAATAGAAATAAGAAAGGATATGGGATATGCCAGTGGAAATCATACCCATAATCATAGGAGCACTAGGCACGATCCCAAGATCCCTGAAAAGGAATCTAGAAAAACTAGAGGCTGAAGTAGCTCCAGGACTCATGCAGAAGAGTGTGATCCTAGAAACGGCACACATAGTAAGAAAGTGATGGACTCCTAAGGAGCAGGATGCAACCCGGCCAACCCCACACTATAAATACCACCCAGTCGAATTGGAGGACTGTGATAGAGCAAAAAAAAAAAAAAAAAATAATAATAATAATAATAATAATAATACCAGTGGGATGCAGAAAATTTATAACTGATTTCAAACGTGAAGCACTTTACACAAAAATTAACACACAAGCAATGATTCTTTTGAGAAAGAATGGCATAATAAGTAGTGTACCGTACAATTCTGCCGCTTACGTATTTATGCAAGTGTTCTCCAGGATCCACGAAAGAGATCTGATGATTCGTGCCGTTCGTTATCGGAGATAACGATTACAGACTTGCGGATGTTGTTGGTATGCTTATTTATATATTTGGATCGTTAGTTTTTTTAATTGTGTGTATGTATGTATGTAAGTATATATATACATATGTATATATTTACTATATACATACATACATACATGCATACATCATACATATACATACATACATACATACATACATATACTATATATATATATATATATATATATATATATTATATATATATATATATATATATATTAAAGCGTGCGATATTTTATGTTGTAGTAGAGCCGGAGGAAGGAATGAAAGGAGTCGACCATCAAGTACTGCAAACAGTTATAACCTTTGACATATTATTATGAATATGCTTAAGTGTATTAATTGCCAGAACATATGACTTAATGACCAGTCTATTTGCCGTCACGGAATGGCCTAATACGATTAAAGTTCACTGAAAATCTTCTCTGACTAAAAGCGTATAATGTTTAGAATCCTCTAAATGTTCTCATAAAAGTCACATTACATCAAATGATGAAATGTCATTTCAAATCCAGTTTTAGTTTCATGTTAGTTTTGCAATGTGTTCATAATACATGATACTATCAATTTGTATTAAAGCGGTCAAGATATTCATAATTTTATCATTTTAATGATAAAGGTTAACATTTTATGACAAAGGTTCATTTATTTATATTTTTATAATTTTTATAAAAAAGGTTGTTAATATGTGAACAGGTTGTGATTTATAATTTTACGATTTTCATTAAATATGTGGAGTTCTTTTGATTCTATGTTTTCATATTTGCAGATAAATGCACAGTAACACGCAATCCTCTCTCTCTCTCTCTCTCTCTCTCTCTCTCTCTCTCTCTATTTTTTTTTATTCAGGAGAGCTTTAACCTTTTTTCTCGCCTAAACTCTTTTGTCTTTTAGCATTCTTTTGTAGCGCCTCTTGGAAAGGAAGGAAGAGAGAGAGAGAGGAGAGAGAGAGAGAGAGAGAGAGAGTTTTTTCGTTCTTTTGTTTAGATTTGTCTCCACCATCCTTTTGTTGGAGTCCCTTTATGTCCTGTCCTCCGTGGCCCTGCATTCACGGGTCTCCACCCCCCTTCCCCCATTCCCCCTCCTTTTGCCATTCCCGTTCCTCCTCCCCCTTTAGCCCCAGGGGGCCCCTCTTTTGACTTTCATCTTCATTAACAAACAACTCTCTCTCTCTCTCTCTCTCTCTCTCTCCTCGGTGTAATGGATAGCACTCTCTCTCTCTCTCTTTCTCATGGTGTAATGCATAGCATCTCTCTCTCTCTCTCTCTCTCTCTCACAGCTCATGAGAGAGAGAGAGAGAGAGAGAGAGAGAGAGAGAGAGAGAGAGACACCTGACGTGAGTGGTGAGGACTTCATCAAATCGTATATAACCACCGTATCAAAATTTAAAACGGAAGGGCCTCGTCTATGTAATCCCTCCCCCCACCTCTCTCTCTCTCTCTCTCTCTCTCTCTCTCTCTCTCTCTCTCTCTCTGTGTGTGTGTGTGTGTGTGTGTGTGTTTGCTCACAGCTGCTCCCAATCCGCATCTCCACGTTCTCATTACGGACGAAAAGGGTGTGATCAATTTGCGAGAGTCGTTAAACGCGTTGATGGTTGATGCTAAGTAGGGCGAAGTGCTCTTGTTCCGTAATTCGTGAAATGAGCACTGACGTCATCGCGAGATATAAAATGAACGTAGGCCAAGTCACTGAATAAAATAAACCTAGACCTAGTCACTGTATAAAATGAATGTAGGTTTGGGCATTATATAAAATTAATGTAGGCCTAGTCACTATATTAAATTAATGTAGGCCTAGTTACTGTATACAGTGAAAGTAGACAGTCACTATATAAAATGACTGTAGGCCTAGTGACTGTATAGGAAGTTAATGCACGACTAATTGCTTGATTAAGGACTTTTTTTAAATCGAAATTTACCAGAAAAAAAAAAATAGATGCAAAACGTCTTTACACTGACGAATGAATATGTTTCATGTTCGTATAAGGTCATTCATTATACCTACAGCTGTTGTCATCGTCATCATGTGTCACTACACTTTATTATTATTATTATTATTATTATTATTATTTAACCTTAGCTGGAAAAGCAGAATACTACAAACGCAGTGACCTGCATAGAGATAGCAGTCCAGTGCAGCAGAGTAAATTAAGAAATAAAGGATGATACCACACGAGAGGAACAAAGGAAAATAAAGAATAAAACAATGAAACTATGATTTGAAAGAGAAGAGGGTCAGAAAAACAACGAGGCAACAGCGGGATGGCGATCTTCTGCAAGAATACCAACCGGGAGTCCTGACAGCTGAGTAAATGGGAAAAAGAGTAAATAAACAAATAAATAAAATGAAAAATAAAGAGTAAGAGTATATTTTATGGAAGTTTGGAGCCGAGGTCCTTCAAGTATTTGGATAACGACTGAACGTCATTGAAGACATAATTATCTAGTTGTGCATGGTAGAATATATTCTTGGGATAATTTATTTTTTTTGTTTATTTTTGTTTTAGAGGAATAAAACATTTTACAAATCCTAGGATGAAGATCCTACGTGGACGAGCATGTTGAATGAAATGACGAATCAACCAAAATATGAATGGAATACTGATGTTGAAATTGTATATATAACTCAGTTTAAAAACTCTGATAAGTGGAAGAGAGTTTAATAAAGAAAATGAGATATTGTGTACAGAAAATAATGAAAGGGAACTTAGGTAAGAGAATTCTGTAAAGACTCGAATTAAAGAAAGGTTAGTATAAAAAAAGAATTATGATGATAACAGTTGAATGACAAAACCCTCACAAAGGGAAGGGAGAGAGTTGTTGTTGAGGACGAATTGGTGGTTGGGGATGGAAGAGGGGAGGGGAGAGGGGTGGGCGGGTTGGGGAATAAAAGAAGCTGACTCAAAGGAATTATTGGAAAAAAAAAAGGCGGAATATGGAGGGCGCAGGCGAATGCGTAAAATTGCTGATAATGAGTTGGCGAGAGGGATTAGGAGGGAAGATGCTCCACTGAAAAAGAACCAGAGACAAAAAGGAAAAGGAGAGAGAGAGAGAGAGAGAGAGAGAGAGAGAGAGTGGACTGTTGTTGGTTGGGTGGTAGTGTAAAGTTTCAACTCCGGATCTAAGCAAGTCATTTAGAACTCGCGGAGTTTGTAAAGGGATTAATGAAAGGAATTATCGGTGATTTCAGGGATTTAAAGTTTAGGCCGATTATATACAGTGGAGGATGTGTGTGTGTGTGTTTGTGTGTGCGCGCGCGCGCGAGCTAAACTATTGTCAGACTAATGGACTGGGGGAACAACCAAAATTGAAAGAGAGAGAGAGAGAGAGAGAGAGAGGGAGAGAGAGAAGAGAGAGAGATTTGAGAAGGGGGTGGGGGGGGGGGGGGGGGGGGGGGGGGGGGGGGGGGGGGGGGGGGCTTTAAGGGGTTTTGGGTAAAGGCCACTGTTCGAAAGTTCCCACGAAACTGACCAGGTCATATACACCCACTGAGGGTCACCAAAATGTAAGGATAATACAATGCCCTGTACAGAGACTCATGACCTGTGGCTACCATTATCAGCGAACGAACGCTCATCTCCATAGGTTTAGAAAAGTATAATTTGGAAAAGTAGATAGTAAATCGTACTTAATGGCAAAATTCTTTCACAACCTCATCTGAAAAGTTAAAATGAATAACGGTAGTTTTAGGAAATGAAGGTAAAATTAAAATAAATAACCGAGGTTTGTAAAAATGAATGAAAAACTAAGATAAATAACGTAGATTGTTGAAAGTGAATGGCAAACTTAATTTAAGAACGTAGGATTTTGGGGAATTTATTAAAAACTACGACAAATTACATGATTTTGGGAAAGGATAGAAAAATAAAATGAGTAACCAAGGTTTTAGGAAATGAATGGAAAATGAAAAGAAAATGTACTGTTGAATAATCTATAGACCTAAAATAATTTAGAATTTGTTGTCAAAAATATATAAAATGCGTCGAGTTGATTTCGGAAAGAATAAATAATAAAGCAGAGAGAGAGAGAGAGAGAGAGAGAGAGGTGATGATGAACTTGAAAATTGTTTTGCTGTGTCTGACGAGGTCGTGATGACTAAGGCATCTCCTCTGTGAGCAGATTTCAGAAGTTTATCGGCTTAGAAAATAAAACAGAGAGAGAGAGAGAGAGAGAGAGAGAGAAAAATAAAGAGCGAGGAGAGAGAGAGAGAGGGGTTGGGGGTTGGAGGGATTAACGTCCTTGCATAAAATTATCCCTCTGTTAATCATTTTTTTGAATTTTCATGAACGGTTTTGTGTTGCTATAACTTGTATAGAAGGGAATAACAGTAGTACCTTTTTTTTTTTTTTTTTTTTGGATATGACAATATTGTCAAATGGAATGGAATACAAAATTCAGGTTATAGGCGCAGGCTGGGACTGATGAGGCCATTCAGCGCTGAAAGGGAAATAGAGTAAAAAGGGTTGAAAGGTGTAACAGTAGGAAAACCTCGCAGTTGTTAGGAGAGGGTGGAAAGTAAGATGGAAGAGTGAGAATATGAATGGAGGTAGAGTAAAAGGAATGAAAGGAGTTGCAGCTAGGGCCGAAGAGACGCTGCAAAGAACCTGGAGTAATGCCTACAGTGCAGACGACGGTATTGTTAAAGTCTTCATTAACAATCATAGTGCAGTTTGTTTTAAATTATGATTAACAAGATTTTAGTCTTGTTACTGTCATTCTGTAATGTCTAAAGGTACAGTAGGTAAGATTTAGTTTATACTTTGTTGCTCTAAGTTACATACTCCACACTGAAGAAGGCGCTTGACGCTCCGAAACCGTATGTGGATTTCTTAAGTATATTTGTTCTCCAAATTGTGTGTGTGTTTTTTTTTAAGTTACAGAGTTCATTACTGATCTGGTATCATTAAGTATTCTCAACTTATTTTCCCTGGCATAAGTTTCAACTTCTACTTGGAATGCTGAAAGTTGTGATGTTCAATTATGGAGAATAAAGTACTCTAAATCATCTGGTTTTAATGCCCGTAGTGAGTAGTGCTGCCAGTGTACCTCACACAGTGCAGTGTAAGTCATTCTTCCGGCTTATTGCAGCGTCCCTTCAGCCCCTAGTTGTAACCCCTTTCATTCCTTTTACAATACCTCCGATCATATTCTCTTTCTCCCAACTTACTTTCCACCCTCTCCTAACAATTGGTTGTACATTTTTTTCAACGTTGAATGACCTCATAGGTACCAGAGCTCTAAATTTTGTATACCATTCACATTCCATATCAATTTTAATGAGTTTCTAGATAAAATCTATGAGGTACTCTCACCATCTTTCAGTTATCTTAATTTTTTTTTCATGTCACAAGATTTTATGATTTTCTTAATATAAAATAAGTAGGTTTCTATACGGTGAACCTAAATATCATAAGTGCTTGTTGAGCTTATAGAACTTTATAGCTATCTATACTTGTTATTGTAATTGCGCTAAGTAATAGTTTTATTTACTTATCGTTCATTTTAAGCCTGCCGTAGTTTGTAGTGATTCTGTAATGCAATGCGAATTTTGCTCGGTCGCACTAGTGCGGCTATTTGATATTTATTCGGTTTGAAATTAAAAGTTCCCTAATACACGACAAAGCACCAACATTGTAGAAGTTAAGGTGTAAATCTCCTATTCACTAAAGAACGCGTGCTTTTCCAGAATACTTGTGAAGCTAGAGTTCTAGTAACCTAGAATTGGTAGGATAGGGAGGGGGGGGGGGGGGGTTGGTTGTCTGGGGTTCGGCCCGCTGACCGAAGAATTCCGTTGTGGCGTTCAAATTTCATATATTTTCGACAGAAAGTAGTGGTTGTCATGGAGAGATAATGAATGAAAAGCAATAAAAAGAAAGTGGTCGCCACTACAAAAACATGGAGAGTGAACACACATAAAACAAAGAACTATTTAAGATAATAAAGAAAACCTTGTAAGTAAGTTTGGCGATTTTCATTGAGTAGAATTAACAATAGGAAGAAGCTACTGCGTCTCACGACATTGTGCATTGAAGGTCGGTGGATTACATACGAAATTTCTTGTTTAATATCTTCAATTAGGACATTTCCTTGTCTGAATAAGCATTTTTTTTCATCCCATAGCATCAAGATACTTCCAAAAGTTTGCAGTGCGAAAATTGAGACTGAATTCGTTTCTGTTTTCAGCTGGTGAAGTCACTGTCTGTCCGTCCGCACTTTTTCTGCCCGCCCTCAGATCTTAAAAATTACTGAGGCTAGAGGGTTGCAAATTGGTATGTTGATCATCCACCCTCCAATCATCAAACATACCAAATTGCAGCCCTCTAGCTTCTTTATTTTTCTTATTATATTTAAAATTAAATTTAGCCATAATCGTGCTTCTGGCATCGCTGTAGGACAGGCCACCACTGGGCCGTGGCTGAAAGCTGCATGGAGCGCGGCTCATACAGAAAACTCGATGATGCCTTAGAAAGTTCGGCGCATTTTTGACTTGTTGTTTCATACGCCGAGAGACATTTGATTTTAAATGTCAAGAGAGATGCAATGTTATATGTCACGGCGGAATTATGTGGCAATGGTTTCAGATGGTTAAAAAAAAAGAAGAAAAAATGACATTTAATAGGGACGCTGTCCATTACCGAGGTCGCTTAAGGCTTCCACTATTTTAAGATTCATATTTTCCTCTTGTTTGTTTGTTTTATTTATTTTTTTCATCCTCAGGAAGCTTTTAATTTCTCATTTTTATTTTCAGTTCCTATTTTCTTACATTATTCTTTTTCTCTCAGCGATTTTTTTTCTCTTAATAAAAGAAAAATGCCGTAATTTAATTATTGCAATTATGATTCAAGTATTTGGGAATTTCTCTCCCTCTCATAGGGTATATATATACATATATATATATATATATATATATATATATATATATATACATATAATAATATGATATATATATATATATAGAATTTATGTATGTATATAATGTATATACAAATATATATGTATACATATAAAACAGTGGTTCCCAAACTGGAGACCATTGCCATCGAGGGGGGGAGACCCCATGTTGCAGAATGCAGGGTGCCATAATCTCAAGATATGTTATGTTTAAAACCAAAGGAGTTTAGTGGTTAGGCATCCAGTGGACAATCATCCTGCATGAAAAGTGGGCAACGACTAGAAAAAGTTCGGGAACCACTGATATAGAACGTATATCTAATATGTATATAGTATGTATATTATAAATTTCACGCTTTTTAAAACTATATTATCCTAACCGAATTACAACAAACAGCAAGCAAATATTTGGTCAGCATTACTTACGGAATAAACTGATTAAATCCCACCCCTCAATTTTTTCCCCTCAAACTATATTTGTTTATTTTTTTTTTTTTTCTCTCTCACTTTTTTCTTTCTTTCCCTTTTGCTTTTTCCAACAGAAAACGAAGCACGTGAGGGCGAATGCTTTTACTTTAATGATACTCTCTTGTTTCCTGCACGCAATTCCTCCTCCTCCTCCTCCTCCTCCTCCTCCTCCTCCTCCTCTCGTACATCGTGAACACACCCAAGCACGCCCACATAACAGTGGACACACCCATAGCCGCCCCATCGGTGATGTATATCTGGGAACTGGTTTCGTTAATTGGTTTTTTTCTCTCCTATGCGAGTTCATGTACATGTAACCTTTTATAAATGTAGACGTTTTATAAATACTCCACACACATAAATAGGCATTTTAATATATATATATCCTATATATATATATATATATATTAATATATATATATATATAATATATATATTTTTAAATATATATTTTGATTACTGTATTAATATATATAGATATATATATATAAATATATATTGATACGTTTTATTTATATATGTAGACTATGGTCACTTTTTCCCAATTACATATGTAGTTGTAATAGCCACAATGACCTTCAAAACGTGACCTCGTCGTGATTATGGTAACGAGGGTTCGTTTTCCCGCCACCGGGCATCATGATTTCCTCATATTTCTCGCAACTGAATCTTAAGGCTTTGTAGTGACGCGCGCATCCAAAAAATCGCAAAGAATTTGATAAGTTAAGAGGACACTGTGGCTCTTACATAACACAGGCATATATATATATATGTATGTATATATATATATATATATATATATATATATATATATATATATATATATATATATATATATATCACACACACACTTCGCCATCAGATGAGCAGGTTTTCATTTTGATCACATCTTCAGATATTGCTAGTTTTTATTTCCCCTGAATGGGGATGAAAACTTTCTCCCGCGAAATATGTTCTTTATGAAGTCATAAAAGGATGATGAACGAGACAGATAGTTTCTATTCACAGACAACAGGGGAAGGGCTTATTTTAAGGGAGTCTGTCCGCTACAGGTAATGAAAACGGAAAATAATACTTTGTACATTCACAGGCGTTATACTATTAATAATAATAATAATAATAATAATAATAATAAGTGATAGGACTCTCTGACTGTTCTATTATTCGACATTGTATCTCCAAGCTCTCGTCTTCAGTGCTTGCTAAGTGCAATGCTTTCTGTACAAAAATAAAGATATGTTTTTCATTCTGATTGTTGTTATTATTTAATAATTAATCTCATTATGTTTCCCACACCCAAATTACTGGCGTAGCTTTGATTTCGCCTAACCTATCCCGACCTAACATAACCCAACCTAACCTAATTTAGGGGCATGGGGAAAAAAACCGGGGCTGGTGCAATACTCGCATACATCTCAGGAATTTGAAGCCTGGTACTCTGTTAACCCCAGTTATATTTCCCTCGACCTTATCCGAAAACACGCGGAAGGGCATTAAAAAGGTATGCCTCCCCGTATGCTCCTGGTGTATAACAGGGTGATAAGGAAGGGGGGCGGGGTGTCCGGTTATAGGATGGGGTTTTCTGTGGGGTGAGGTGATACGTGTGTTTACCGAAAGACTACACCACCATCTGGCGGGGTGAGCGGCCTTCTGTTCACCTGCCTTACCTATCCTCTCTCTCTCTCTCTCTCTCTCTCTCTCTCTCTCTCTCTCTCTCTCTCCTGATGGCCTGGTCACCACGTGACCCCGCGCGCATTTTCCCTCCCGAGTCAGATGAGAAACCTCTGTACTTACTCCATGTTTGGTTCACGGGAAATATGTCACTTTAGAACGTGGTACAAGTACGTTAAAATATACAGGTGTGAGTATGGTACGTTAAAATAGACTAGTACCTACGTTAGGGTACACAAATTCAGATACGATACAATACTCAAGTACAGTTACGTTAAAATTCGTAAGGGCAGGTACGTTAAAATATTCGGGTGCACGTACGTTAAAAAAATAAATAAATAGAATAAAAAACACATACAGATGTAGGTAAGTTAAAATACACTATAGATGAGGTGCGTTAAAATACAGCAGCATCAGAATCCGTATTCTTAAGAGTATTTTCGACTTAGAAATAGAACTGCAAATTAAAGGTAGTACCAATTTGCATAAAAAAAGAAAAAAAAAAAAGCGCGCAGGACGAAGGGAAAACTGCCTCGACTCTGGAGGAAACGGTTGACGCGCCTCTTGATTGAGGGAACGTTATAACTGTCCGGTGGA
Organism: Macrobrachium nipponense; assembly: GCF_015104395.2. NCBI lineage: Eukaryota > Metazoa > Arthropoda > Malacostraca > Decapoda > Palaemonidae > Macrobrachium > Macrobrachium nipponense. The sequence continues at coordinate 34,962,467 of NC_061092.1, read as the reverse complement.
AAGCAGCCAAGAAGCCGGGTAAAGGAAACAGTATGTAAACATTCGTCAGCTTCTATACTGCCAAGGACGTCTATTAGATTATTATTAAGTTATTATTCTTATTAATTATATTATTATTATTAGTAAGAATGTCGCCTGGGTGCCACAGAATTTATATTGCAAGTTCTCAATTTCCCGAATTGCGATATAATGATGCGTGTTTGAAAGATTGTCTTCTTCCAAGTTGTTATTAAGTATTATTATTATTATTATTGATTATTATTATTATTATTATTATTATTATTATTATTATTATAGCATAAGTCACTAAAATGGTGAATAAATCCGCAATGGTGTAAGAATATATATACAAACGAAAGCTTTCGAGAACACCTGCTCGATACACCTTCCTCTTCTCAGATATGATTCTTAATACATAATATGCATACATACATATATACACAGATATATATATATATATATATATATATATATATATATATATACGTATATATTATCTATATATATATATATATATATCTATTATATATATATATAATATATATATATATATTTACGTACAACACCGGGTTTTCTTCACTATTATTATTATTATTATTATTATCATTATTATTATTATTATTATTATTAAAAATTTCTAATGTTTGAAATAAAAAAACTGAGAAGGAAAAGCATTAATTATCAAAGGTGGTTCATGTACTACTTGAAAGTTCCTGTCCACGGTAGGTATCTTCAGGGTTTCCGTCTCTTATCGGTCAAGGTTTATATTCGCATCCTGATAAGATACAAGTTAAGGTGAAACTCGATAAAAAATTTC
>NC_061092.1:34944150-34954150 GCF_015104395.2 Macrobrachium nipponense | reverse complement strand
TTCAACTCGTGTCTGGTGGTTATATTACAAAAGTATTTTTGTTTTTTTGTTTTTTTAATATTTTTTAATATCGATATGAACCATTGCACTGCGCGCCTTTCAACTTCACACGTGTGCGTGTTTTATTTTTTTATCTTTTATTTTTACGTTGCGTGTCAGTTCGAGGTATGAGTCAACAACGGATCTCTCTCTCTCTCTCTCTCTCTCTCTCTCTCTCTCTCTTATGTATGTATGTACGTCTTCCACTATGTTTATATTTACATTTTAATATCGTGCAGTCTGTTTTAATCTCTTTATCATGTAAGTTGTTAAATTATTTTTTTAGAGTCTTATCTTTACAGTCTTATCTTTATCGTCTGTGTTGTACTCACACACACCCATTGGCACAGCGAGAACTACTCTTTCGAGCTATTAATATATATTATATAATACTATATATTATATAATATATATATATATATATATATATATATATATATATATATATATATATATCTTTTCATCTACCTTAATCGAAATCCAAACCCATACCTTTTAAGGTTGAAGTTACATGGCCATCATTTGACTTAATGCACTCAGCCATCAAGAAGAGATGTCGGGTAGGTAACTTTATATATATTTTCGTATATTTATTTAGTCAATTAGTTATTCCCTCGATTGTTAAATCCTTTTTTTGAATGCAACGGGGGAACGAAATTAATGGAAAAGACAGTTGGGTTAAGATTAGGGATCTTAGGCTGAGCTTCGTCCAATTCCCAGATTTGTCCGCTGCTAGGAGAGAGAGAGAGAGAGAGAGAGAGAGAGAGAGAGAGAGAGAGAGAGAGAGAGAGAGAGAAAACAAAATCGGTTTATGTCTGACGTCAAGAATAGTTAAAATTAGTCGAACCTCCACGCCCATTTTCAGATAGTGCATGAAGCCCCATCTCTCTCTCTCTCTCTCTCTCTCTCTCTCTCTCTCTCTCTCTCTCGTTTCAGTCTTTACAGTCTTTGCATTGTAATTTTAATTTACATTGTAATTTTAATTCTTAAATACTGTTTGCTACATTTTGCCTAAAATCTTGTTAAATAAATACGGTTTGCAGTCTTGCGTATTTAAATGCAGTGAATACAATATGATCTTGCGTTACTGTGAATGAAAGAGAAGTACTTTCGTATTCCGTCTTTCAGTATTTATAAGTCTTCTCGCTGGTGTAGTAGAGAGAAATTATGAACTTACTCAATATTAATCATGTTCAGATTTCAGTATAACGCTGATGTTTTATCACTCAGTGCGGGTCAGAGGTCGATCTGTAATTTGGTAAATACTGAAGAATTGATGACGATATGTTTTACAAGATATTTAGTTAATATTGTAATACACACGAGTATGTCCTTTTCATATTCTTTTCTTTATTTCTCTTTAAATTTTGCTTTCGCGTACACACACACACACACACACACACACACACACACAGTATGATTTCCCCAACCGACTTGACCGTGAGGCCATGGTGAACTATAAATTGAATTAAAGGAAAGACATTACACTAAAGTTTACTTCCATTTGTTCTCTCTCTCTCTCTCTCTCTCTCTCTCTCTCTCTCTCTCTCTCCTTATCATGTCTCGGTATTCACTTCATCTATTCCTTTTGGTTTCTGTGGCACTGGTGATTCATTCTCTCTCTCTCTCTCTCTCTCTCTCTCTCTCTCAAGTAGAGGAGCGGGACAAGAGGCTGATTGAGTAGCTCTCATACAGCCCCTTGAAGAGGGACTATTGCCCCAAAGAAGATACTTCGACTTGGAAGGTCCCTGTGGCTCCTTACGGGGTTGGAGCGAGTGGTAGCCAGGGGTGTGGAGCTGTGGGGAGCTCTGGTCAAGAGGATAACTCGAGAAGAGAGAGAGAGAGAGAGAGAGAGAGAGAGAGAGAATCACCAATGCCAAAGAAACCAGATAGAATAAATGCAGTGAATACAGAGACAATTGATTCGTATGAATGGTCGTTATTTTTCAATAATTATTATTATTTATATTAATACTTTTTCAAGGACGGACGCACGTACAGAATTACACTAATGTCCTACTACTATTTCTAGGTAGAGCAAATCTCCAATGTGAGCGTTCACCGACTTGCATGTCAGCTGAGCGAAGTGAAAAATTGTACCCATTCTCCGTCTAATTTAACAGATGTTTCTCGCATCGTTCCCGTCCCCCATTAACCCCCCCCTTCCCCCACCACCACCACCCCAGTACGCCCAAGGCTTCACCCCTTCCCCCCCTTCCTTCCCTACAAGACACTCATGTCCAATACCCCCCTCCCCCAAACCAAGCTTTAACCCCACCCTGTCATGCACTATCCTTTCTCTTAACTCCACTATGCCTATCGCCCCTCCCCCACACTATTCTTCGGACCCCACCCTGCCTTTCACAACCCATTTTCCTCTAATCCATCCCCCTCTCCCATCCCCTTGATATCCCTGTACACCCTCCCTCCCTCACCTCCACCCCCACCCACTCGAAACCAACCTGCTTTGCCAACCACAGGTGGATTGTGGGCGGTCACGTGTTTTAGTGTGTCACCCGGCCACTAGGAGCAGGGTTGATGCGAGCACAATTGCACACACACACACACACACACACACTCACACTCAAGCAGGTGTGAGTATGTGTGTACTTACGCTTATTCGTACCAAGCCAGTCGCAGCAACGTTGAATGGTAATTTTAAAGAGTAATAAAAAAAAAGCTCTCATGTAATGGTGGAGGTCATGTAAGGTAATGCCTGTATACAAGGTTTGAAGCATGCTGTAGTTACTGCAGTATGGCAGGGCCTTCAAGTTTGTTTTTATTTCTTGTACCATTTATAGAATAAAAATAGCGATCTTGATTTTTTTCCCTTTTTTTAACGAAAATCTGGGCAGTAGAGAATATTCTCCTCATAATTATTCTGTATGCATAATACAAAATTGTAATTATACTATATTTAACGCCTATTGTGCAACTAATCATTATTGTTTTGTCCAACTTATTTTCTGAATTATATATATATATATATATATATATATATATATATATATATATATATATATATATATCACATCATATATACATATATACATACATATATATTCCTAGTGTTCAAATTAGAGGCGGACAACCAACAAAAATGTAACTGGCCACCTAACCGAACCACAACAGTAAAAACAACAATTTCTACTAATGTAATTGTCACCAATTTGACATCAACAAAAAATTTTGTCATGCAAAGAACAGTGTCGTTCTGACAAAATACAGGGGATAATAAGAGCCCTCTTTGTTCGAATTATATGTATATTAATGGTAAAGTACAGAAATGTGAAGAATTCTGTTTTAGTTTAGGAATATACGCCAAATATTACAGAAGAATTTTTTTTTTTTTTCACAATGCTTATTTATACAACTTCTATAATTTTTTTCAGTATTAGTATTACTGCGTTTCTAAATGTCTTTTTTTCCGCAATATTATTGTTACTGATTTGAAAATGCCTTTTTTTTTCGCAATATCAGTATTGCTCCTTTAAGAAATATATTTTTTCCAATAGTATTTTTACTGCTTTTATAAATGTCTTTTCCTAATAGTATTATTACTGACTTAATAAATGCATTTTCCTCAATATTATTATTTTTACTGCTTTTATAAATGACTTTTCCCAATGTTATTACTACTTGTATAAATGTTTTCTTTCCCGATATCATCATTACTTTTATGAATATATTTTCCCAGTATTACTATTACTGCTTTTGCGTCTTTTTTTCTAATATTTTTATTACCACATATATTATTGGTTATGGTACTGACAGCAGTAAACACACACACACACACACACACACACACACACACACACACACACACACACACACACACACACACACACACACACACGTTACAACGAATGAACAAAAAAAAAAAAAAATGCAGTAAACAGAAACTGGAAGCAAAAATACACTTTAAATTCAAGAAATAATATAGAATTTCTTTGTTCCCCAATGTTGTTGTTATTATTATTACCGCATTTATTATCGTTTATGGTATTGACAGCGCTGAAAAACAACGAGGGCAGCTTGCAGCAAACAGGAGACTGGAAGTAAATATGAACTTGAAATTTACCCAGAAATAATCAAGGTTCCACGGAATGCTGGACGGCCAGAGTATACGACTCTCGGTTTCAAGGCTGACAGATCAATTCCTCCTCCTCCTCCTCCTCCTCCTCCTCCTCCTCCTCCTCCTCCATCCTCCTCCTCCTCCTCCTCCTTTGCAAAGGGAAGATAGTCCGTCCGTGAACGCGCCCATGTTGTCATTACGCCATTGCACAAGTAGCGATGGGATCGTTTCATGTCTTTTTTTTTTATTTATTATTTTTTATCATGCATCTTTACAGGACGGTGTGAGTCTTTCTCAACGCGGCCTTGAAGTTAGTTTTTTTTTTATGCCTTTTTAAGTTTTTTATTGTATTGTTTTTTTATAGATATATATTTTTCGTGATTCCCCATTATGATATTACATGGGCTTACTTTGGGGTTTAAAATTGCCTTGACAATCAAATGAGGGAGATGGATGACAAGCAGAGAGAGAGAGAGAGAGAGAGAGAGAGAGAGAGAGAGAGAGAGAGTGGAATGAATAGAGGAAATCCGTGACCATTATGTTTATGGATGGATAACGCACCATACAAGCTCACCCGTTCAATAAGGTAGCCCCCATCCTTGGCTCCAAGATGCAGTGGCAATAGTATAAGATTTTGGAGAGAGAGAGAGAGAGAGAGAGAGAGAGAGAGAGAGAGAGAGAGGGTGGGGGCGGTTGGAGGGGGGTTACTCCACCAAGGCCACTTTAGTTTTTTTTATGATGATGTGAGCGTATGATATTCTGACTGGGTTTTAAATAAACATGCCCAGATTTTTCTCTCCTCGGCCGGGGTTCGAAGACGGCGCGATGAGATGGGAGCGCCAGTAAGGGAAAGTTCGAGAACCTCTGGAAAATGGTTTGAGAGTGAAAAGAATGAGATGAGAACTTTAAAGAAGCAGTTTGAGAGCACAAGAAGTTGCTGATGTTGTAGAGAATTTCCGTTAACGTCTTCAGAGTCAAAAAATTACTTTATGAAAAATAACGAACAAGGTATGTTAAAGGCATTACAGGTAGTATAATTAATGTCCATTACAGTTAGTGTAATTAATCTCAATAACAGAGATATGAACGGATCTGACAATTAAAACTGGCATTTATAAGATGTTAAGAAGGATAATGAGTAGAAAAAGATGCAGCATATTGTAGCTTAAGTTTGCTCTTGCGATTATTCACTGAAGTATTATTGTAGATTGGCCTCACACCAATTTTCATATTTATATATAATATATGTATGTAATCGCAAGTTTGGTGGGAGTTTCTCAATTCTGTGTAAAAATGGTCTGTTGAAAGCAAAATCATTTTTATTTAGAAAATAAACCATTCTATTTTATTTTTTTATTTTCGTTCTATTTTGAGGGTATGACTGGTAATGAAACACACACACACACATATGTATGTATATATATATGTGTGTGTCTATATAAAACAAATTATATATAATATATAGTATATATATATATATATATATATATATACATACCCATATATATATCTATATCTATATCTATATCTATATCTATATCTATCTATCTATCTATATATATAATATGTTTCAAAACCAGCCAGTCATTCAAGAAAGTGCACTCTCTCAAACAAAACAGAACGAAAATAATACAAAAGAAAACAGAGAATTATTTTTTTTCACTTTCGTAAATAAAAACGATTGCTTTCAACTGAGCATTTCCCCCAGAGAAGAGAGGAACTCCCACCAAACGTAACGTGCGATCACAAAGCTTGTGAAACAAAATGACCCCTTTCCGACCCAAATGTACCGTAGGAAAACGATCGCCGTTGCGCAGGCGCGAAACTTCTTCGACAGCAAGAGCAAGAAGAGAAAGTAGGATCTGTTGTAGCATGAAATCGCCTGAGAAATGGAAGACTTATATGAATGAAAGCACAGGTCTGGTATGCCAACCTTGCCAACACTTTTCAAAGCAGGGAGTAAACACGTATTTGTTGTTTCTCTAATGTCTGCAAAGTTAGGTTCGCATCTATAATTACAAATATTCGAGGATGACTTTTTGTTTTTTGTTTTTTAAGATAAAACATTTTTTTTATTCATGCATTATACAGTCAGGTTTATTTCAAACAGAGAAAAAATAATCTTTACGTGTTTTTTCTCCAATGCCTGCAGTGTTAGGTTCGAATTTCTAATGGCAATTAGCCTATTTCAGGATCAATTTTCCTTTAGTAGCATGTGTGTGTGTGTGTGTGTGTTTTTACGTATGTATAGTCAGACTCCGTAGACCACAATTATATTACTGGTAAATTCTGTACTCTAAAGCAGTAGAAGTCATTCAAAGTATTGTTTCTCTAATGTGTGTAAAGTCAGATTTATATCCCGGATGAGTTTTTTGTGAGTAAAACAATTTTTTTTCCACTCACGCTATGTACTGTACAGTCAGAATCTGTAGTCCATTGTTATGTTTACGGGTAAATACTATTTTGTAAAACAGTTCATATCAGGTATCTACATCCCTCAACAGAATAAATTTTGTCGTCTTTTCTATTCTTACCAGAACTTTCTCCTCAAAGTAGAATCCCTCAACACTCTCCTGTTTTATTCTACCTTGGATAATTAACCGCGTAAACACACCCGTTAAAATGTACGTTTTCACAATCTGCCGCATCGAACTGCAAATATTCCTTCTTGCAGCTTTGCAACCGGTTGCGTCAACGATTGATGTAAAATAAATTTTCGTTTTAAAGCAAGTGTCGATTTTTGTGATTCCGAGTATGCGGAAATGAGGCTAAGGACAGAGAGAGAGAGAGAGAGAGAGAGAGAGAGAGAGAGAGAGAGAGAGAGAGAGAGAGAGAGAGAACTAATATTCGTCAACCGCTAGTGCAGATGCCGTTCTATGCAGTGTGCTTACTTTCATTTGCAGAGTACAGTATACGGTTTGCTTGATAACTCTTTAAGACTGAAAGCAGAAAATCTTGCGCAACGTTGTTTTTTCGTACCTCGTTGCTTTCTGCTCAGAATCTATTTAATAGTACGTTTTACTTCACGGAATCTACATTCACATACTGTAAATTTGTAATATTATGTATCAGTGTTCTTGAAGTTGGTTCAGTAAGACGAACCCGGTCCAGATCAACTTCTGTTTCATGTTTAACAGTGTAATTTGCCTCTAAACGTTCATCACTATATATATATATATATATATATATATATATATATATATATATATATATATATGTATGTATGTAGTATGTAGTATATGTATGTATGTATGTATGTATGTATGCATGCATGTACATTTACATAGAAGTGTGTGTGTGTTTGCGTGCGTGCACAGTTATTCAACAAAATTTCCAAGAAGTTACACCAATAAGCACCTTGGGGACGAAAAAAAAAAATACGCGTTAAATTCACAGACAGACGCACACACCAGCCACCTGTAACCATGGCAACAGAGAGAGAGAGAGAGAGAGAGAGAGAGAGAGAGAGAGAGAGAGAATGACGCGGTTTTGGAGAGGGAGGGGGGTTGCAAGGCGAGGAGACCTATGAGGTCTTTCCTTCACGTCTGGAATCTTTGTTACGAATTGCAGGACTCTCCAACAGGCCTCATGAGTGGGGAAGGGGTGGGGGCTCCTTGGGACATCCTCCCCCTCCCCTCCCCTCCTAAATCCCCCTTGGGGACGAGATTTACAACAAGAGGTGTAAAGTCTCGGAGAATTTTTTCCTTCCCTCTCATGATGCAGCCAGAAAGTGGGATAAAGATTTTTTATTTTTTTTAAATACTAAACGTGTTTACACTTTTTTTAAGTAATGATTGCAACGACTGAAATAATAATAATAATAATAATAATAATAATAATAATAATAATAATAATATTGCTGAAATTCATTATAGAGGTTTAGAACCGCAGGAAGAGAGAGGGGATGGAAAAACTCATGGGAATGGGAAAACAAGACGAAATGTCAATGAGAGAGAGAGAGAGAGAGAGAGAGAGAGAGAGAGAGAGAGAGAGAGAGAGAGAGACTGGGAGCGGGCGATAGAGATTGTCTCATGGCACTGCTTCTCAGGGAGTTATAGTACGTTTATCTCAAAAGGATGCTCTGCTTTTTGTAATTACGAGATATATGACTTTAGCGGAGCTACAAATATTTGACGTTACAACGGTTTCTTTTGGAATATTAGAGTTTACGAGCAAAATGTATTTTTATCTATTTTATTTAACTATTGATTTGTTATTTTTGTCTTTGTACTGACTATAATCCATGTGATTCCTGTAAACTGTAGGTGACTAAAGACGAACCTTTGTCCCAAAATGGATTTATTTATATACTTTTTCTTTTTTCGTTCTGACGAAAGTTTTACATTTACCAAATCAGAAGTTGGTAAACTATTCTGAGCAAAGTTTAGGGAACAAGATGATGAGCGAACTATCGCGCCGAATTCGCCAAAGTCTCCTTATCTGCAACGCCCGTTTATCGCCAGAGATCTAGACCGACCCTATCTAGACCGTATCTGGGTGTTCAAGGCTGTTGGGACGCAGGCTCTCAGCGCAGCATTACCAGTTCTGGGAAATAAACCAAAGCGTTGACGAGTTGGGGATGGATTATGTTTTTAACTTTTAACTTTTTGTGTGTCATCATGCCTTTCTTAGAAGGAGAAAGATTTCTTTTATATCCAAATGAAGGATATCTGAAATATCTGAACATTACTTCAGTTGAAGGTTTCTGGCGTGCCACTTTTGGAATAGGCCTAAGAATGTTGTGAGGTGCGTGGACGCGCATTTCCGTGCGCATCCTTATATACAGAGTGGTACAAGAAAAGGAGAAGCCTCATAAGAGTACTAAGTAATTTGTCATCAAATTTCAAGTACAGTATTCTGAAACGTGTGTGTATGTGTGTGTGTCCTTTCCTTTCATAGTCGTAAGCTTTATAAGTAAAAATTACAGCATTCAAAAATGGCTTACTGTATCATACAGCGATCTGAAGCAAACCCATTTTCCACCCACAAGGCAACGCAGTTAACGTTTTCTTTTCTCTTCTCTTTTCAGGTACGAGACGAGGCGTGAATTCGGAGGTTTTTTTGAAGACGTTGCTGGTTAAGTATAGAGCTGTGTTCCACTTAGCATTTACTGCGGTTCGCTCGCCTGGACTTACAATGCAGTAGCCAGAGAGCGGTTCCTAAGCTCTTATTTTTTAGCACAGTTTTACGTGCGCGTTGTATCAAGGTTGTTGTTGTTGTTGTTGTATTTTTTCGTGTGACTAAGGTTGTTGTTGTCGTTTAAACATTTAAAAAGACTAACTAAAATTGGATGAGTTTTTTAATTTAATTTTTCCTATTGAATCTATAGTTGCCTGGTTTTACACATTTATAACAGTTTGCAATTGTAATAACAATCAAAATACGGCATAAAGTTGGCCTGTTTGAACTTTACCGGATATTTATTACAAGAAGTCTAAAAGTTTATCTATCTACTATATAGATAGATAGACTATGATCTAAGGTAGAATAAAACAGGAATGTGTTAAGGGATTCTACTTTGAGGAGAAAGTTCTGGCAAGAATAGAAAAGACGACCAAATTTATTTGTGTGTATGTATGTATGTATGTATATATATATATATATATATATATATATATATATATATATATATATATATATATATATATAAAATTTAATGTGAGTGGTGATCGGTTATGATGAGAATCTCACCTCCTATCACGTTTCACGTGAAAAGTAACAATTAACCTATAGAATAAAAAAAAAAAAAAACTTTAAGTTATCAGATAGCAAATCGTAACAGATTAGAGTCGAGGGAAAGATTGAAAGGGAGGCTTTACATCAACAGAACATATTTGCTGATATAAGAACTGTTTCTAAAGGTAGGTCGTATGCGAATGACAATTA
>NC_061092.1:34934538-34943650 GCF_015104395.2 Macrobrachium nipponense | reverse complement strand
TTACAACAGAATTCCATCTAGCAAAAGGAGCCCATAAAAATAAAAATAAGAAATAAAAAAAAAAAACACACACACACACACTCTCGGCTGTCATCACTTCCTCCCATCTCCTTGTACGCAGCACATCCGACAGACTTTCCTTATTGTTCTTGAAATCAATCAAGGCGTCCTTGAAATCAATCAAGGACGCTTGATTACCGTAATGCAACTGTGTGTGTACTTGAAGATTGCGATTGGCACTCTAAAGGGAAAGCTTCGGTGCCAAATGGGAAGGAAGGAAGTAAGTTAGGAAGCCTCGGTCATACTCGACCTTATGCCGATTTGATGGACTGGAATATAGTGTTTAGACCAGAAGCCAAGCGCCGGGACCTACGAGGACATCCAGCACTTGAAGGAAAATTGAGGATAGGTAGGTCTGAAAGGTGTAACAGGAGGAAACCTGGCAGTTGTTAGGTGGATAGTAAGATAGAAGAAAGATAATATGAATGGAGGAACAGTAAAAGGAGTGGAAGGGGTTGCAGCTAGTGGCGGAAGGGAAATTGCACTATAGTGCCCTACAGTGCACCCCGTGAGGTGCACTAACGGCACTACCCCCTCCCCCCCTCCCTACGGGATATCTCGATTTAATGGCCTGGAGGAGTGACAGGCCTGAGACGAACCGTTGTCAATGCAATGGGATTTTTTCCCCCTCTTCCTGGTGTCAAGGTTTTATTGGGAGGGTTAAATGGAATGGGCAGAATGGTGGGGGTTGGGTAGGGAAAGGGAGGGGAGTGTGTATCTTGCGTCAACATCATGTGTCTTGTGTTATGTGAGGAAGTTTCCCCCCCCCCCCCCCCCCCCCCACTCTTTCATTTTTTGCCATTATTATTATTTCTTGTGTTTATTTTTTTTCCTCTTTGAATATTGATTATTCCTTTTTAATCAATTTCCTCATTTTCGCTTGATCTTATTAATTTTCCACTCGTTCCATTTCATCCTAATTAAAGTCTGTTTCATACCCATTATTATTGTTTTTTTAACACATCACGGTGTCAGTTATACATAGAGTTCTTGAATGAAAAATTCCTTTCATTTCATAACTTACTGAAGAGCGTAATTGCCGTTTCTCCTTTCCTGGAACAGTTGGAATCAGGAACACGAGTACTGATAAGAAACAAAGGAACCAATGGAATCTGGAACACTTGCAAAGGAAGAAGTAGAATTAAGGAATACAAGAAAGGAATATTTGGGATCAGGAATGTAAGGAAGACTTAAAAAGATACGAAGGAATATTGAACAAAATGTTGATGAGATGTAAAGGTACAATGGGAATCAGGAACATGATGTGTCTCATGTGGTACACTGTAGGCATTACTTAAGGGTCTTTGCAACCTCCCTTCGGTCCCTAGCTGCAACCTCCTTCATTCCTTTTACCGTACGTCCGTTCAGTTTCTCTTCCTTCATTCAGACTTTCCACCCTCTAACAATTGTTCCATAGGGCAAACTGCGAGGTATTCCTCCTGCTTCACGTTTAAAACATTCTTACAGTCAGTTTCCCTTGGGCAGTGAATTCTATATTCTGTTTTATATAGTAACATTAAGGAAAAGGGATTTTTACTACTACTACTACTACTACTACTACTACTACAACAATAGTGCTACTGCAAGCACCCATTTATAATACTGTTCATAAACTAATAAATAATGCATTATTTAAAAGTCATGATCCCATTAGTAGCTCGAAAGATAAGTAATGATTCGAGTTTTTTTTCAGTAATTTCCACTTTTTATAGTGCTTGAGTATGAAGAGGAAATGAACAGCTTACTGTCTGCTTTTCCTTAGCTTTCCAAAACAAATATCTGATGCTAAAATTTCATTATTTTCTTCATATTTTTCAGTGATACTGAAGAGGGATAAATCTCTTCCGAAATTCCCTTGTACTGCCGGGAAAATAAATCTTATTATTCAAATAAATATCGTACAACGAAGACCGATGAATAAAGATGCTCGTGCAATAATTATATGCTAATAGACAAATACATTAATTAAAGATGCTCATGTACTAATAACTAAAAGCTAAAAAGAGAACTACGGGCACATTACTTACTCGAAGATTTTAATTCTGAGCTGCGTATTTCGTATTCGGACCCGAAAAGTATATAAGCCTTAGCATGTAACATACTGCCGAGGATGGTCACACTGCGGTCCCCTTAATAACCGGATTCGCTATACGAAGGGAAAGTGTTCGTTATGATGGAGGCACAACTTTCTACCGTACGGATGAGAGAGGGAGGCAGTGAAGGGTGGAATTGAAGCGCCAAGAATTTATTTTCTCTTGTTTTCATACACGCTTGATTTTTGTATTTTTTATTTTTTATCTTTCGTTGCAGGCATGGGTGAACTTTTTCTATAAAAGAGAGAGCAAGCTATGGTTGTTAAACTAGTTTCGAATTTGTGGTTTTAAAACTTTTCTTTTTATTTCTTTCAATTACAGGAGTTAGTTTTTTTTTTTTATCCATGGTTTTTGGTAGACTAGGTTTTTTTTGTTTTATAATCAAGATATATATAATATATATATATATATATATAATATATATAAATATATATACTATAATATATATATATATATAACATATATTGTATACATATATACATATATGTTTGTGTGTATTATACATCCGTATACATATATGTATATTGTTTGTGTATGCGTGTGAGCACAGTATCACTGAAATCAATGGCTTAATGACCGACACCATGAGATGCAGCATGTCGACATCAGGGCTAATTAGGCATAATTAGTCATCAATCACTTTCGAACTGCTTTGTATTTGTATCGGCACCGCCACAAAAAAAAAAAAAAAAAAATCTTTGCGATGATGAGCGAATTCCAAAGAAAGCGATTAAAAAATATCTATGGAATTTAGGCCAAGTATCACAGCATTGATTCCCATTGAGAGAGAGAGAGAGAGAGAGAGAGAGAGAGAGACGAGAGAGAGAGAGAGAGAGAGAGAGAGAGAGAGAGAGACTATGTAGACATTTGTTAATTCTGACCATTACAACAAGTTAAGAATAGATTAGTATTGTAGTTTATTTCGCCTAATTCATAATTAGGCTATCCGTTATCCAATATTATTCTGACTGTATCATGTACTGCAGGATAAATGTCTCAGTTGTAAGTGATTTAATACCTCTGAATATGTATTGATTATTTAAATACTCTATTCTGCTGCCAATCCCATTCTCTTCGATCTACATTAAATCCCCCCCCCCCAACTCCCCTCCCTCCTCTCTCTCTCTCTCTTCTCTCTACTCTTCTGCATCTCTCTCTCTCTCTAGGAAGCTAAAGGAGTAAATCGTTGTATGAGATTAGGAGACAAACTCTACCCGGGCTGCGACCCGCCACAGTTGACTTACTGTGTAGTGTAATGCTTAGATGAACACACAATTAGATTCAACTGGACGTGCCCTGAGCTTTCAGATTTTCACAGGGGTGTCATGTTATTTGTTTTTTATCGCTGGGTACTGTGTCCTTGTATGTAAACAAACTCTTTACAGTTTGCTTGATATTACATTATAAATCCTGCTTTTAATACACAAGAACAATACAGAATATAGAATTTAGGCCAAAGGCCAAACGCTGGAACTTGACTGTATGAAAGTTTGAAAAGTGCAACAGGAATAAAAACCTCGCAGTTGCACTGTGAAACGGTTGTTCGAGAGGGTGGAGAGTCAGACGGAAAAGAGAATATGATCGGCGGTACAGTAAAAGGAATGAAAGACGTTGGAAATATAGGGAGCCATTACGGGCTGCTTTAGGAGCAAGAGCCGTGCTGGCTGGCACAGAGCCAGCTAAATCATAACCAACCAACTATAGGGGCCGAAGGGACGCTGCAGAGACCCTCCAGTAATGCCTACAGTTCACCAAGTGAGGTAGTAGCGCTTCAGTGGCGTGATCGGTATGGTCTTGGTCTGCCACCTCGGTGGCCGCGAGTTCGATTCTCGGGCATTCCACTGAGGTGTGAGATATTGTATTTCTGGTGGTAGAATTTCACTCTCGACGTGGTTTGGAAGTCACGTAAAGCCGCTGGTCTCGTTTCTGAATAACCACTGGTTCCATGCAACGTAAAAACACCATACAAACAAACAAACCAAGTGAGGTACACACTGACGGCAGTTCTCCGTGCGGTGACGGGGTTATTAAATAAGCTAATGTCATTATATGAATTATTTGTCGTTTTACAACATAAAAAGACTTTAATCCTTTCTTACCAGTTTTAGTAAGCAGCGATTACGAGGAGAGGACGTCCCCTGAACTAGGGGTCCACCAAACGGATTTTAAATGTGTCACCAGTCTCCACCATAAATCACCCGGCTTGACGTCTCCGGCGTTGAATGGAATTCACCCGGGGGAAGGGAGGGTTGGGGTTAGGGGTAGGGGGGAGGAGGGAGAGGAGGGTAATGCGTCTGAACGCGAAGTGCAGAATTAATGCTACCCTCTGTTTTGCGTGTGCGGCCTTCAAAAAAATGGCCTGGAACTAATTTAGCTAAAAGTTTCCACCAGTGCATCGGCCATATTTTTCTTTTTAATGAGATGAACTATGGTTTTCCATACTATTTTGAAGATTTTTTTTTTTTCATCTTTGTCACTGTTTGATGGCTGTTTTTGCACAATTTTTTATTCTGTACTTGTTTTGGTCTTGTTTGAAATGCGATGTTGCTTTTTACTAAGAAATAGTTTTTATTTTTATTACTAAGAAATGCGATATTGTTTTTACTAAGAAATGGGGTGATGTGTTTACTGGGAAATTGGGAGGAGTTTTTACCAAGAAATGAGATGAAGTTTTTTACTTTGCGTCGATTAAGGGATATTGTGATTATTTGGGCTTAACTCATAACTGGAAATACGTCTCTCTTTTCATAGACACTTGTTTGCGACTTTTGCTGGACTAACATTTTATAGTCCGCATTATGTGTTTTATGGAGCAAGAGCCAGAGGCTGGAACAACAACTTTTTCGTAAACAACAACATGCAATAACAGAATAAATCCTCTTTGTAAAATAGGTATGAATAGAAGTGGCCTAAATATATTGCTCTATTTTACATATATCTGAGCGTCTCTCAGAGATTTTTCAGATTATATATGAAACGTGCTTTGGAAGTTGCTTTCACTCTCTAATGCTTTAATGCTTTTAACGGACGACAGTTCATGTACATTTGTTTAATTACTCGAGCAAATTTGTCAATACTCGGCTTTATTTTCTTTCAAACATGTGTGAAGATTTAACGGTATAATTCAATACAGAAAGGATATTATATATATGTTTGTGAGTTCATAAGGTAATTCCTAAATGCCCCGAACAACAAGTTGTGTCTTGTCGTGGAAGATTGGTCGTATTTTAAAATTTCCATATCTATATATATTATATATATATATATATATATTATATATATAAAAATATAAAAATATTAAATTTATATTATTAGAAAATGTTGTTCACCACTATGGCCCAGCTTCCAGGACAAGAAACCGTTTATTGTTCAATGTCGTTCAGTGCGTTCAGAAATCACCTGCTGTACAATTTGGAATGTGGTCACTCAGTGCCTTAGACGTGATCTTCAATAAATAATCTCTTCAGAGCGGAAGTCTAATGCTGATTGATCTTTGTACATTATTATTATTATTATTATTATTATTATTATTATTATTATTATTATTATTATTATTATTATTATTATTATTATTATTATTATTATTATTATTATTATTATTAAGGAGAAAATACTAAACCAAATGGGAGATAAAAGTAAAAAGAAAGCAGAAGAAAATAATAAAACGAATGGGAGATAAAAAGTGAGGAATAAAAATGGGATAGCGAATCACCCAGCCTCTCCTAATGAACAAACTTCCAGGGGCGAATGGAGTGTGTCCAGCACAAACTTTCGGTGATTACGAAAACTTTCGGTGACGCAATCTTTTTGTCGAACCTTTGGTGACGGATTTGAATTTCGAAAACGCCTCGCCAGGTTGATCATTTTCGGGAGCGGTGTGACGTTGCAAATTTCAACAGCAACGGCAGTAGTAGTAGTAGTAGTAGTAGTAGTAGTAGTAGTAGTAGTAGTAGTAGTAGTAGTCTCCTCTCAAAAACAAAAGAAGGGTCTTATTTCATCATCATCTCTAAGAAATGTGATTGTTTATCGTAATAATTTTTTATTGCTCTTCATTGTCAACTTGAAATTGTAAGAATGAGATTATTCCTCTGTTCTTCATGGTCGTCTCTAGAGAATGTGAATGTTGTCCATTGTCATCTTTAAAGAATGTGATTACTTATCATAATCATCTTTAAAGAATGTGATTGCTTATCATAATCATCATTAAAGAATGTCATTGCTTATCATGATCATCTTTAAAGAATGTCATTGCTTATCATAATCATCTATAAAGAATGTCATTGCTCTTCACAGTCATCTGTAAAGAATTTGAATGTTCTCCAAGGTCATCTCCAAAGAATGTGATCGTTCTTCATAGTCTTCATTGTGAAATATGCCAAATCAATGAAAACGAAAACTGAACCTTATAGAGTAAATTGCAGCAACTATTGAAGTTTGAAAATATTCTAAGCAAAAATATGATTAATATCGCTGGCTTTTGGTGTCAGTGTCACCCTCTACCTTCCCACAAAGTGTTCTGATTCTCTTGTGAAATTGCAGGAGAGAGAGAGAGAGAGAGAGAGAGAGAGAGAGAGAGAGAGAGAGAGAGAGAGAGAGAGTCTTCGGGGATCAGCATGCCTTCAAAATAGAGACCATCTCATAATAGTTACAAGAGGGGTGGGGTCTCAGCGAGATAAATAATCCTCTCTCTCTCTCTCTCTCTCTCTCTCTCTCTCTCTCTCTCTCTCTCTTCTCTCTTCAGCGAGATAATAATCTCTCTCTCTCTCTCTCTCTCTCTCTCTCTCTCTCTCTCTCTCTCTCTCTCTCTGTCCACCCATCCACCTCTAACCTGACCCCATTCATGGAAGAAGCAAGTAAGACAGACTATTCATGACGAGACGAGATTTCCAAAAGCGTTCCAGCAGGGCTGGATAAGGGCTTCCAACACCCGGCTCATTAGCATATAACGGGGCGTTGCGTTGCGCGGACGTTGCCAGATGCGCGCACGTCTCTCGGTTTGTCTACCGGAATGAAATTAAGTAGAGACGTTTCCTGGAAATTAAAGGGATATTCGTTTACTTTTAGCTCTCAGAGAACTCCTCTGCATTCGGTGTATTATCCTGAGAAACCTTATGCATATTATGTCTTTTTCTGAAAATCTTTATGCATACTATGTCTTTCTGAAAATCTTTATGAATATTATGTCTTTTTCTGAAAATCCTTATGAATATTATGTCTTTTCTGAAAATCCGTATGTATACTATGTCTTTTCTGAAAATCCTTATGCAAAATGTCTTTTTCTGAAAATCCTTATGCATACTATGTCTTTTCCTGAGAATCCTTATGCATATTATGTCTTTTTCTGAAAATCTTTATGCATACTATGTCTTTCTGAAAATCTTTATGAATATTATGTCTTTTTCTGAAAATCCTTATGCATACTATGACTTTTCTGAAAATTCTTATGCATACTATGACTTTTCTGAAAATCCTTATGCATACTATGACTTTTCTGAAAATTCTAATGCATACTATGTCTTTTTCTGAAAATCCTTATGCATACTATGACTTTTCTGAAAATCCTTATGCATACTATGACTTTTCTGAAAATTCTTATGCATACTATGTCTTTTTCTGAAAATCCTTATGCATACTATGACTTTTCTGAAAATCCTTATGCATACTATGACTTTTCTGAAAATTCTTATGCATACTATGTCTTTTTCTGAAAATCCTTATGCATACTATAACTTTTCTGAAAATCCTTATGCATACTGTCAAATTCCTATGCAGATTATGTCGTTTTCTGAGTCCTTATGCATACTATGTCTTTTTCTGGACATTCTTATGCAGTCGATGTATTTTCCCGAAAATCCCTCTGCATTTAGTGTATTTTCCTGGAGGTTTCTTCAGCATTCAGTGTACTGTATTTTCCTGAATTTGTTCCGAAAATGATCTGTAAGATTGCCGTGTAGCGGTTATGGAGATAAAAGAAAATTAGTATGATTACATTTCTTTTAATTTTCTACTTTTCATAATGAATTGTTCGTGACAAGATGAATTTGAATCAAGATTGTCTAGGGTTCCGCAGATGTGCGCTCTCTCTCTCTCTCTCTCTCTCTCTCTCTCTCTCTCTCTCTCTCTCTATAGCAAATGCCCTACAATATTGTCTGCGCTTGAATACTCAAGATGTGATCTCTAGCCTAAACTGAAGTGCACTTTATATTTATCATTCAATTTAAGAGATCTGCATGAAAAACAAATGTCTCTCAATACCGAATTCACTCTACTTCGGGAGTAACTTACACCCAAGGGGAATTATAAGTGATACGAACATCTGCCTCGGTCCAGGATAATCGAAAGGATAAGTAGGTTGCCTATCACCGAGTTTAAACGAGTCGCACTTGTTCTAGTCCTGATCTAAAGTTATGATCTAATATAATTCCCCTTGGGTGTAAGTTACCCCCGAGACAAATTAGGTCGATATTAATGATTGTGGATTAATACTTCATTTAATAAAAGGGAGTTGTGTATATATGATACACACACATAAAGTCTGCTTGATAGGATGAATTGTAGATGGATATTCAGTGAGCCAGCCACCGCGTGCATTAAAGAGTCACTCAAGAAATGAAGATGTGGGCGTCGACACCTTGATTGAGCGTCGAGAGCATGTCGACTGAACATCGAGTGAATGTCGATTGAGCATCAAGACACATGTCGACTGGACATCAAAAGCATGTCGACTGTGCATTGAGAACATGTCGACTGAACATCGAGAGCATGTTGATGTAGTTGGGAAAGCATGTCGACTGAGCATCGAAAACAAGTCGACTGTGTATCGAGAGATTGTGGACTGAGCATCGAGAGCATGTCGATTTATCTGGGAGCGCATGCTAACTTAGCACCGAGAGTATGGTGACCGAGAATCGAAAGCATGTCGATTGAGCGTCGAGAATACGTCGACTGTGCATCGAGAA